>NC_056725.1:800156776-800174276 GCF_019279795.1 Protopterus annectens
ATTTATTTTCTCAGTTGTGTGACATTATATAATACACGTCAATGCTTCTTAATGATATCCCTGTTATATGTTAGCATGCATCCCAATCTGTTTTGTCTCTCATTCTTAACTATCTCCTGATTATGGGCTGAAATCATAGCCGGCTTTAGGCATCAGTGAACCCTGCAGTCACTGGGGGACCCCTGTTCCTGGGATGCCCCCAACCCCAGCAAGTTACTTTATCTTGATATTTTGTAAAATGCCTGTCAAATCATCAAAAGCTAGTACAGCAATCATGTATACTTAATAAACCAGGAGGGTGATAACTCCTATTTATATCTCCTTTAAAATTCAAAGATATGTCTTGTTATAGTAGCAGTGTTTAATCAAGTAACATACTACATAATTCCATTAAATATTTTACCACTGACATAGTGCCCCTGGCTTAGTTAAACTCTGTTGGTAGACATTCTGTCCACTGAACCTAACAACATAGCCAGCTTTAGGTACCTAGAATACCTGTGGCTGCAGGTGGCCTCCTTAATCATCCTTGACTGCGGGGAGCCCACAAAAGCTGCTACTGGTTGGGGAAAATGACGAGAAAAAATGTATTAATTTTCTGATTATGTTTGTTAACATGAATAGGGCCATGATGTGATGCTGTTAAAATAAAACTGATAATGAACATGAGCAAAGTAAGCACTAGAGAGATCAGCAGCCCAGAGTGACTGATCTCAATGCATACTTTGGATTTTAGGAGCCGATGTTTCTGATTTTCTGGGGTGGTTTTCTTTTTCATGGAGTTTTATAAATAATGGCAGAGGCAGAACACCATATACTATAACTCATATCTTCTTTGCTGAAGAATTCTGCAAAATGTCAACAATAATAGCAGAATAAAATCTCAAAATTAGGAGCACATTTTAAATATTACTCTAAATCATTTAAAAAGTTAATGGGGATAACACTTTTTGCATCTACATGCATTTTTTGGACAATAAGAAGTATAAAAGTCTGACTGGATTTATTGACTGTATGTAATACTCATTGATTTAACAGCATATTAAACTTTTTACAAAGGACAGAGCAAAATTATGAGGCAAAATCAGGGAAGGTCTGTGAAATCAGGGGCAATGACAGGTATGCATACAAGTGACGTACCCCTGCTTCTGTATGACCGCTGCTAAACAACAGTCACAGACCTGGTGTGGCAGTACCAGTGTTGCACATTGTCTTGCTATTTGCTGCATAGCTATTACTTCATTAATTTTCATCACAGTCAAAGCTTAGAGGTGTGCACAGGAGATCGTTATAGTTTGCGTATGGGCTGGGGACAGTGTAGTCATTGTTTCTATTACTTTTCTCACACACTCCAGAGGTGCACGGAGACAGTTACTATAGCTTGTGTAGGGGCAGTGTAGTGTCTATGAGAAACTAAGTAGAATGCATTACTGCAATCATTATTTTTTTCACTTTGGTCACAATCACACAACAAGCAAGCAGACAAATGGCTGCCTTTGGGGATTAGGAATGAGGAGGTGTGCTATGTATATGCTAGTCAGCAGTCACTTGGAATGCATGACTGTGGCAATTTGAACCACTGCTTTCACCACAGTCTAACACCAGAGGGATGTATAGGCAGTGACTGACTTTTTTGGGGAAGTTAGAAAGGTAGGCAGCATTTACAGATAGGACTTGTGTTGTGTATCCTCACAACAACTGGCTTGTTAGTTTATTGTTAGCTACTATTTTGTCAGTTTTAAACATTAAGCCTTGGCCACAATTTATGTTTTCCTCGAAAGAAAAAAAAATAAGACTGAAATTCTTTTCATACTCATGACTATTGTTTAGGCCACAGTTGTATTAAAAGGTTGGGAAATACTCAAAAATGCATCACAGATCATCTACCTATAGCCACTCTGGCTTCTAGAGGCACTGGCTTAACTGAATTATTTCTTAAATGATTACTACTGTGCTGTCTTGGTCAGGAAAAGTGGTGTGTTGAAAGGATGGAAGAAAAACTAAACCTGAAAAGGAACACTGAATTTCTTTCCTTAATCATAGTTTCTTTTTAAGCTATTGTTGGATGAAAAGGTTGTGTAAAAAAAAAACCCTTAAAATGCACTGCGGAGCATATAGAAAGTTATAGCTTTTTGAAAAAGCTGAAGAGTAAAGCAAAATGTGAGGAAAAGAATAAAGATGGGGGAAACAGAGGGGGGCATTGGGGGATATGTGTATGTGGGGGGGGGCTGAAATTGTAGGGAGTGCTTATGGCACCATTTCACCTAAGTCTAGCCCTGTACATAGAGCTGTTGTAATGTCGCACTGTTGCAACTAAATGCCTTTGTGAGATGGGTCAGCATTGTGTGCTGTAATGTAAGAGTATTATAGCTACAGGTCAGTCTGTGCTACATTACAACAACTCTATGTACAGGGCTAGAACTAAAAGTCTGATTAGTAGGGGTAGCAGTGGCAGGGTGAGACATAGAAAGGGAGTGCCCAAGGAGCCTCCATCTTGATATTTGTCGGGGACCCCCAAATTCCTAGCACCGGCCCTTGCTGAAATTATCCATTGTGCTTCCTCATTTCTCTTACTCCTAACTATATTATATTCATTTAGTTTTATCAAGTTATATCTCCTTTCCATAAAGTTATTAGTGCTAGAAGGTATGAGGAATACCCTCTATGTAGATAACATGTGGCTGGATTCCAAAAGCTATTTGCAGATACTGCAGCATGCTGAAGGAAAACGTCAGAGCATGACATTTGGACATGTTTTCAGAAGACATGTTGAAAGCAGTCGAAGTACTTAACTATTCAGTGTAGGATAATTACAGATTCCTGCATGCTCATCATATTCCAAAACACATTGTGCCTGCCCAACACAACTTAAATGCAACAAACTGCAATGCCGATTCTGTTTCCGAAATCCTCTGTGTATGCTATACTGCATCACAAGGAACAGAAGCTACTACTATGGATTCTGTTATATTTCATAAAAATACCACAACAAAAAGAAAAGGAAAATGCAGCCTGCAGTGAATGAACTGCAACAAGCTGCAGTAATACAAACCATGGATGAGGATGTGGGTCTATATTATATCATCGAATGCTTAAAAAAGCTAATGCTGATTGATCGACCTAATTTAAGCGAAAGCTTACAATCTTGAACTGTCAGATCAGCGATTTTTTTCCCAGGGAAAAAAAATCGCTGTTCCAAAACACATACACACAACACAAGCACACCAAACAAACAGAAATCCACACACATACACCTAAAATCTGATACGTAACCCTACACTAAACTATGCACACCACTAACTACCCACTTACCTTAACCCAAACTCTAACCCTAAGGTCTGTCACTATCGCACACTCACCTCACTCGCTCCCTAACCCTAACTCACCTAAATCACCCTAACACTCACATCCACACAATTGCACACTTACCTGAATCCGACTGGTAACTTTCCACCATAACACAGAAAATACTGAAGCAACAGAAGCGGACAACCAAATTCTTTCCCTAGGAAAAAATTCGAGTTTCTGCTGCTTCGATATTTTGCAGTTTCGCGAAAATAAGTTCGATCAATCAGTGTTTGCTTTTTTAAGTGTTCAAGGATGTAATATAGACCCGAGGATGTGGCTGTGCACCCAGAAGGCAGCCAGCAAGAGTCCGAGCAAAGCTGCAACTAAACCAGCTGTCAGACAAAGAAATAATTGACAGGTACCAGCTAGACAGACAACTGGTGCAGACTGTCTGCAACATTTTGCAGACTGTCTGCAACATTTGTGCCCCACACATATCTGTGTGTACCCTGTGAGGAACCCGCCCCCCTTGAAACCAAAGCGTGTCTCATTCTGGGTGTACTTGCATCTGGAACATTCCAGAGATACATGGGGGGTGCTGTGGGAGTGTCAAAGAGAGCTGGCAGTTGTATCCTGGAAAAATTCCTTGCAGCCAGTAATGTGCAGAAAGGTGGATGAATGCATACACTTTCCGTTCACTCCCATGGAGTGGAGAACTGTAACATACCAGTTCTATAACCCTGCAAACTACAAGTACTTGTTGCAGTAGATTACACCTATATTCCTTTCATGATTCCAGTTCATCCAGAAGATATACTAACAGAAAGGGCTGGGCATCCCAGAACTGTCAGTTCATGTGTACAGCAGATGGCAGCATAACAAACCTCATGGAAACACATCAAGAAAGTGTTCATGGTATTGCCATCTGGAGGGGAAAGTTGTCTGAGTGCCTCATCCTGGCAAGGTGAAATACCTGAGAGACTATTACTGGGCAAGTACAGGAACACCAGTAGGATGTAAGCTAAGGACATCCCTCTCAACAATACCCATGCTAACAACATGTGTGTTTACTCCCCACAATGGGAGACTGTGGTTATCCACTTGAGGCATGGCTAATGACCCTGTACCATGAACCATCAAACACTGCAGAGGAACCCTACAATAGGGCACACACAACAACAACAAAAAGTACCATAGAGTATGTTTTTGGAATACTGAAAGCCAGGCATCCAGGGTGAGTACTGCAATACACACCTGTGAAGGTAGCACAGATGATAAATGTGTCCACCATGCTACACAACATGCTAACAAGAGCATAAAGTGGTCTTCCAGCTGCAGGTGTGGGTGAACTACCCCAAGAACCCCAGATATTTGAAGATGGTATCCCCTAGGTATCATAAGAGGAGAATGGGCATAAGGGAGCAAGACACTGGTATGGGTGATGAAAGGCATGACCACAAGTTCAGGCTCAGGCAACGCAGCAGCATCTGACACATAACTTTGAGTCATGACAAGCCGCATGCACAGAAGTACACACATTAAACATCGATGCTCAGGTGTTGCCGCACCACAGCAGTACAGATTGCATAGAATGTCAATTACCCAGTAGATGTACACACTGAGCATCAGACATAACAACATAATCATGACGTATAACATTATGAATATTATACAAATCTGTCACAACAGGGATCATCAGCTCAGACCACAACTGACATAGGTATGTGTACAGACTCAGACTGTTGTATCACTGCATGGCACACAATAAATAATAAACATCAGTGCAACACATTCCTATCTATCCACTATAAAAATCTTCAAACAGGTAAACAACTCAGGACATAATGCAGAACTGTTGTTAATATCACAAGGCGAATATATCACTGAAAAGATGGATAAAAGTAATGTATTAAATCGCGTCAGGTTTGTTTATTAAAACTGTTGGACTCCCATGGAATCATACTTATCAACCAACACAGACAGATGACATTGTCAATGCTCTGTACAGCAATCATCATCACCACAGTGTGAGAATGATACTACCAGACAGAGTGTATCAACTGTGTTAGTCTAACACAGCTTGGGTGCTCACACTGATGGATCACACCATGGTTTGTTTTGCCCTTACCATTCATGGAAACACTTGGACCAGGTTCTTCTCTAGAGGAGATTGAGGGAAAGATGCCAGCATGTGGGCGTGAAGGAACAGGACTGCAACTTGACCATCTGGTCATGTCTGCTGGGCCAAAAGCAGATGGGCCAGCAGTGGAACTGTGTGCATATTGGAGCATAGACATTGATGCCCAATGAACAAATCTGGTTCTGCTCAGAGGGTGCCTGCCTCTCCCATTTGGAAATCTGCTAAGCACAGTCAGGGCATACAGAACCCTGCTTGAACTACGACACTGCTGTAGTACTGTAGAGGCCAGGGATTTTATGGAAGATGCCACAGATAACATACTTTCATTCTGAGCAGCCAATGATGCTGTTACCTAACTGGGTCAGATCAATGACATTCCTGGGAATGTTCATTTGTCTTTATGAGTAGGAAGATGCCCACTGACATGCCTGTGTGCATCAGTTGCACACCTATGTCTACTGTGACAGGCAACATTAATATTTTGTGAGGAACTGTTAACATCAGCAGCAGTTTCAGCATGGGTCTGTTGTTCACATGCATTATCCTGTCCACCACCTGATGTTCCTTCATTGTCAGAATGGCTGGAAAAGTTTCCTTCCACATCTCAAGTACAGCTACATCCACATGACTGTCACCATCTTGGCCGGACTGTATCACAATGTCACTGTCCTGTGCAAGGGACCTTGCTGCAATACAAAGGCACATAAGATCCCACATTGGGATTAGTGAACAAGCTAATGGAGGATATAGGCAGCTGATGTGCTAAAATATCAGACAGATGACACAGATCAAGACAACATGCTTAGATCACATGCTGTATTTCATTAAAGATATATGACACATATCTTACTGCAATGTTACAGATAATGCTGACTTAACTTCTGGTTTTGAGTTGATAATTCTGTTACATACCCAATATGCATGACATATGTGATGAATAGAAACAACACATACCTAACAAGTCCTCATGGAAAGATGGCCTGGTAGAAGAGGGATGAACTTCAACTGTTGTAGGAAAACAGAGTCAGCATTATTAATCACATCATTCGCAGCATGGATCATACGAACAGTGTTAAAACATACAGTAGGTATTATATAGACATACCACTTATTTGTGACCCGATGACACAGTCTGTCCTATTAATGTATAGAAGGACACACTATTAATGGAGGAAAACAACAGGAATGACAGTAATGACATGTATGATTAATATAGCAATAACCCACGCCTGGGTGTGGGTAATGCTGGATTTACCCACGGTTGGCGTGGTTTGGTCACGAGGGCAAAGCCCGAGTGGCCAAACAAAGCCAACCGTGGGTTAATCCAGCATTACCCACACCCAGAAGTGGGTTATTGCTATTATAGAATGACATTATTTAAGAAAAAAAAATAATTACTTTTCTTAAATAATGGCATTGTATAATGCCTCCTTGCTGCCCTTCCGCAGCTGTCTGGTATTCTGCGGCAGTTCTGATGTACTGCGCATGCATATGCCTACGCAGTACATCAGAGCTGTGGGCAAAAGCAACGGAGAAAGCAAGATCTCTGTTGCTTTTTACTGTTTCACTATGTTAAATGGGTTTAACATAGCGAGACAGCTTTAAAAAAAGCAACAGAGAATTTCCGTTGCTTATTTTAAAGCTGTCTCGCTATGTTAAACCCATTTAACATAGCGAGACTGTTTTGAAAAAAGGAATGGAGAAAGCAAGATCTCTGTTGCTTTTTACAAACTGTTTCGCTATGTTAAATGGGTTTAACATAGCGAGACAGCTTTAAAATAAGCAACGGAGATCTCCGTTGCTTTTTTTAAACCTGTCTCTCTATGTTAAACTCCTTTAACATAGCAAAACAGTGTTTTAAAAAAGACTTATACTAATGGAAAAAGTCCAGGTGACCGGACCTTTTTCCATTAGTATAAGTCGATTTACAACATGCACGCTGACCAATCAGCATGCATGTTTTGGAATATTGATGGGGGGTCATGGTATAACAGGTAATAGCATAGCACTTGCATATTCCAGCTGCTGTGAGTTTGAGTGTTGTGCTGCAGATCCTGCAATAGTAAAGAGAAAGACAACACAGTCATGTCTGAAGGCAATGTAATACTGACAGAAATAAATATGCAACACAAGAATATGGGTCGCAGGTACTTACATGATGTATGGTACACCTGTTGGCCAGATGTCCCTGTGTAGAAAACCAGCGACATTAATGTCAAGTACCACAGGTCTAATAAACATTGCTGCTACCTATGAATCTGTTGTGTTGACACATGTGGGTTGACTGTGCTTGCACCTGCATAGCTTGTGCCCCCAGAGGATTTGCCTGTAGTGTACAATGTCAGGGAAATATTAGTATGTCATTAAACAGCAGTGTCATGACATGAGGCTTTGGAAATAATGGGTAGTAGTCATAGTAAGACTGTATGGAGACACTCACCTGCCATTCCCTGGTGTTGTGCAGAAGTCAATGGACCTGTGAACATTAATGCAGACATCATTACAGATGCTGGTTGCAATGTTCTGTCTCTACTGCAGTTATATGGCAACATTTCATTACACTTAGTTGGTTATCACCATGTGTGGATCTTGTGCACATTTTAATTCTGCTGGTGTAAATCCAAAATGACAAAACATTAATATGCATGTAACAGCAATATGTAATAATTTACTTTATAGTCATCCATGTCATGCAAAGCAACACACACAGGTTCAGCCTTCTATCTCAGTCCTAGCCATGCATTGCTCCCCACTCACCGTATGTAGGGATGCAAGAAATATTGTGGTCTCATGGGGTCAATGGTGGTCCATCACTGGTGGCATTCCTCAGTATCTCATACTGTCACAACCTGTTGGCTGCAATGAAAATCATATCAGAGTAGCATCAGCAGTAGGCCTCATGGGATCTATTGTGACCTCCATTTGCATTAATCATGTTGGAGATGTCATTCCACACTTCCTTTCTCCATGCTGTATTCCTGGCTCATCCAAGCAGCATCTGTCCATGTTGTTGCAGAGCATCTATTAAGATCTCATTTTCCTGTGAGGAGAAATTGTCACCCCCTAGGTTCATAAGTTCATAGGTGGTTAATTGGCTATTGACCTGAAGGTCTTTATAAGCCTAGCCATTTGTACCCAATATAACACCAGAGAAACTCAATATAAAGGATCGTGCCTAAACTGGAGATCTTAGTTAGCAATGACTACCCATATCTAGGAGGGTTATAGGTGAAATCCTTGGCAGGAATTTATGATTTCTCTTCCAGTCATCCAGGCTACGATTAAACAGGATCATTGCCGGGCTTTGTTTCATGTGAATTGGTAGCCTATTCCAGAGGAGTGGCAACCTCTGAGAGACACATCTAGGTGCGTTTGCCATCTGAAAGACAATGATATGCACATGTTCATTGTGAAGAAATTAGACACTGTCATCTGTGTTAGCATGCCTGGCTGAAGTTGTTGTACATATTTTCAGATTAACCTGTGTATTATATGCCAGCATGACTAGCTAGGATATTGTAAATACGTTCTTACATGCTGATTTATAATCTGTTTGTACAGAATGTTTTAAAGACTTGAACAGTGTCCATTTGCATTTCTAACTGCACATGTATGTGAAGAAAGATTCTAAAGACAACAGTCTCAGATTGAGCTGATCTGCAGATGATGTCATTGGAATGTTGACAGCTGCTATGTGTTACTGTCAGATGTTGAAAGACAGGAAGGAACTTTTAGAAAACAGCTGTTCAATGATTTTTAAAATATGAAATTAAAATTAGAACTGGAATAGTTGTGACAGGCTAGTCTATAAAAGAGCCTGCTGAAGACAGTTGAAGTCAGTTATAGCTGTCAGTTGTGAGTTGTCCACAGATGTACTGTGCAGTGGATACCCAAAAGGACTCACCAAGAACTGTAAACCTGCCTTTGTTCTGTTGTAGTAATTTAGTTTAGCTCAGGGACAGTGTTCTTTAGTCAGATAGGAAATTATAACTAATCAGTTAGTTCAGTTAGAGTTTTTCTAAATGTTAGATTTCTGTCCTTAAGTATTGATTTCATTTTTCTGGTGACTAAGTTCAGTTATTTTATTGGGAATTACTATTTTATATTTGTAATCATTGTGCTCATTATTAAATATTTTTATTAACTTACATTGTGGCTGGTCAGTCAGTGTTTTTCTTTAGTGATTTGAGAGTGCTTATACTTGCCTTGATAACTTCTCAGGCCACTCCAAAAGCCTAACTGCTAAGGTCATTTGCTATCATTTGTTTTAATATCTAATTTTCATAATTGGACACCCTTTTAAAATGGAATGAAGATGTTTTTATTAGTGGCAGCATTACTTTATTATTTTGGGGAAGAGACACAGCTGGAAATCTGTGTCAGGCTTTTCCAGAAGTGTTTGGATGTCTAAGATTTAATTTATTTAAGTGTGAGTGTATCAGAGGTCTTATACTGGGACACATTATTCTGGAGTGTGTAATAAGGAGTTACATTAGGGGTAGACAGAAGTATACAGTCCAGTCCCAGGTTATAAAGCATGTTCTTGTTGTACTCTTAGGGGAAAATTGTGAAATATTACTCTTGTTTAAGTTACAGTCTCACATTGGAGTCAGTAGTGAGGACTGAAGTTTCTTAAGTTACTGACCCAGGATAGTAGGGGATGTCACATTATATGGTGGCAATTTAGTGGCATATTATCTGGATATCACATTAATATTCATGGGGAGTCCACTTATGGAAATGATTATGTGGACAGTTTATGGCACCATAAACTCCATGTGTTTCTGAGCAATGCAGAAATCTATGAAACAGTCATGACATATAGTAATGTGACATATAACAGCTTACAACAATGTCTGCATACATAACAGTTGTAAAGCTAACATAATTTGTGATATGTACAGAGGCTGTCTGTGGAATTCAAACCCCTTATAGTACATATCAGTTGAACAGATGTCCAAACATAGCAGCATCATGCCACAAGACCTACAGCCTGCATGTAATTTACATTAACATACTACACAAACATATGTGACAACAGAAATGTGTGTTGCTGTAGCTGTAATGCAATTGCAGGCTAAACAGACATGTATTGAAAAACACCTTAGATCAACTGAATTATTACTGAGCAGTAATTGCCATCCACTTCAGCACAGAGAATATGTAAACTATCTGTTGAACAACTTATGGAAAGCATTGCAAAACCTCAGTATCTGTATGCAAGCCACCGATAGTATGGATCTTTTTTATACTGACCCAGTAGTTATAAGACTTGATAAATATCCATAAAAGCAAAAGGAATACATAGTGCATAGAGATACCGTTGGAATTGTAGGTTTCCATACATACACTGCTGACTGTTTGGAGTCACTTGCACGATATGGGCAATTTGTAAATCTATCTTAATGTACTGTTCACTCTAGCTATGTAAATCTGTGCATACAACTGCATATGAGAAATTACTGCATGTAATTGATGTAAATGTCAACACTTGTGTGCATAGAGATAAATCAAACACCACTCCAGTAATTTACAAAGATTTGTCATAATGGGCACATTTTCCATACAAATAAATCTAAATAGATAAGTTTCAGAAGGAGTAATGTTAACATATGTGTATAATGAGCTAATATTGCCCAAAACAAAAATGCTAGCAGGTGCCAATTTACCTTATCATCTACACATGACTCAGTTATAACTGAAAGCAAGAACACCTAATGTGCAGCTATCTTTTAAATACCATTTTTACCAGACATAATTAATGAGGTTCATTACTATTCCAGGTTTTTGAATCCCATTTGTGCACATCCACATAAGTTAACAAAATTCATTGCATTAAACAATAGTTTGGCATAATGGAAAGGTGCTCCATGCAAGTAGCCAGTAGGTATGGATAAACGGTACCATTTGTAGCATGTGCCTGTTATCTTCCAATAATCTGATAACATGACATAAGCACCACTTTTAAATATTGATTTTGATACATTTGAACTGGCTGTGGGACCACCGTGATCAATTTTCATATCTGACTACATTTTCCTTTGGAGTATCAACATTATCGAGATGGTTACTTCCAGGAGGCTTCAACATGTAAGGGTGCCCAATTGGGTACAGATACTGACTGTGTATGCTAGAGCAGAGCATCAGATGAGAGCCAGACCAAGCTACTTTGTTATGACTGACAGCTGGAACTGGATTGCAAGGGAACCTCGATGATGTACAGGAATCTACCGGACTGGAGTGCAGGTTTGCTACCGCAGTGATGATGTGCATCAGAGGCACACAGAGGAGCTTCATCACAGAGTCACTGAAGTGCAGAGACAGTCGGTGGAGGCCTACAGTAAATATAATAATACTTCGTATACCTAAGTATTCCTGTGGAAGTTTGAGATATAGCTGTTATGTAGCTGTTCTGACAATTAACTCATCCAGATAATTAAGAAGACATGGTTACTGCTCTCCATATAAGTATGTTTTCTACTCTCATGCTGGTAGTTTATTTACTAATGTGTGTAATGTGCATAATACTGAACATTGTACATGTACATCTGTTTTCCAGTGTATAACAGAATCATTTCACACATCCAGTATAGCCGTGTATCAATGACACCTTTAGTGCCTAGGCTGTTGATAAATAAGCATTTCACCTACGTTATCTGTATATGTGTGAACAGTAATGTGTTACTTTTACAATTCCCTTCTATTAATAAAGTGAGCACTCTTTTTACAGTCCCATTTGTTTAAGCCAAGAGGAATGCCTGTCTGACTGCTTACACACTTCTTTACATTTATGTGTTGATAGCTGTTATTTATATGTTGGATTTTTCCATATTCATCCATTATCAGAAGGAATATGGATAAACACATGGACTACCTGTTTATTAAGAAGAAACTTGTGCTGACTGGTAGCTCACTCTGTAAAACAGGCCAACATGCCTATATTTTGGCATGCTGTGTGTTCAACTCCACATAGGGGAAACATATCATTATATTATCTTTGTGAATTTCACACATTGTTGAATATTCTTTTCTGTATAACTGCTAATTGATATTAAAGGTTATTTTGTGCATACTAAGGGACTAGTCGATCAATATATGCTATATGAAAAAATAATAAACAAAGGTATAACGTATCAATGAAGGAAGCTGGTGCTTATAAATAAATGAATGAACATGAATAAAACATGTATATTAAAATTTATTAGTATTGAGCGCTTTCATCTCTGCCTGAGACTTCATCAGAATGATGAATAACTGTCACAAATATTTTGAGATGGGTGTTTTATATACACATCTCTAGTGCATTGACTTTTGCTTATAATCCATGTGTTGGTACACTTTTATATGTGTGGATGCAGCTCTCAGTGACTGATCTGTTGTGCATAGGTACCTATGCACATATTTAGTGGGCATCTGCTGTGTCAGAGTTCACACTGTTGTCGGCAGACCATGTGGCATATCTTTCAGTTCAGCACTGGTATTGCATCTGCCTAAAACACCTTGGGTGGTTTTGTCAAAACATACTTGTTCCCTGTGTTTGGGGATACTTGTGCAGTTAGGCATTTCTTTGCATCAAGGTGTCTGCATTTTGCAGGAAAGTGATTACTAAGAAATGAAGGTAGGTCATGCAGAGAGTTGTCAACAGACAATAGGAATAGCGTTTCTACAACATGTATCATATTCTCATGTGTCATAGGCTGTGACTATGTTTTTTATTGAACATTATTACTATCTGTTACTTTTGCCTTCCTTATATTAATATGGGTTCAGTCAGTGACTATGCTGCCTGGCTTAGATGTTTGTCATATGGCTTGCTTATTTTCTGCAATACTGTCATCTCACTTTGTCTTCGTTTTACCAATGTTAACTGGCGGCTGGTCATATGACTCATTACATGCACAGACTGCAATTTACATTCACACACAAATATAACTACTCAGGGAACACATGCAAGGGAAAAAGAATGGAAATACTGAAATCATGTAAGACACTCATCTGGACAGTTTAATGAGGCAGGCACCATTATTACGCAGCACAGGTCCCAATAATAATGTTATCTGGTCATTCTCAACCTTTATTTTTGTCAAGTTTCAGTTATGGTAATGTTGCATGAAACAGTATCAAAACATGATTCCATTTAAATGTCAAGGTATGTTACGTGTGCTTGCTTTGCAAATGCTTGCTATGCTTAATGTTAGCCAATAAACAACTGTTCAAGTCATGTCATGATTTCCACTGGTAAGCTGTACAATGCATGCCATGCACAGCCTTGATTAAGCTGCTCACATTGTGTGATAGCTACAGTGTCCTTGACATGTTCTGTTATTGGACATATCCATAAGTATAGATAATGTGACAAAGGGGTTGTGGTGTGCATGAGGATTCATTCACTAGCAACAAATCTGTTGATTATAATTGTGCTACTTAATAATGGTTTCACTGCATCACCTGGAATTGTGTTCTAAATACAAATCTCAATCTATGCTACTACAGCTTCCATCTCATATTTGTAATTGCAGGACTCACATCTCCGCTGAAAACTTTTTTTTTCAACCCAGTCGGACACTACCCAGTTAACAAATGTAAATAAATGTAAATAAATAAGTAAATGTGGATGGGATGTTAATTAATGTAGGTTAAACTGCAGATGGGCACATCAGTTTCATTTAAGGTCATACGATCTTAATGAGAATGTGCGGTGTAATAGATATTTGCATGTCATTGTTATGTTTTCAGTACTGAAATACATTGTATATGATGGTATATTGGACTATAGTCATAACTTATTTTAGTATTTTATGAGGACTGTTTTCTGCCTGTTCATTATTTCACAGTGGGTACATTATACAGACAGGTAGTATCAGGTATGTATATGTAATTTCTATCCTTTGTTGCAATTCATCTTGATGGACCATCAGACCCATGGATGATCGCCAATCAGATGTAGGCAAGGAACACATACCACGCCACTGCTGGAGTCCTCAGATGATGAAGAGAAATCTAGACTTGCACCTGCATGAGCCATCATACCTGCTGTACTCTGGAGGAGATAATGCCAGGCACAACAGAGAGACAGTTATCTGGAGCAGATCCTGGGGGTTTTGATTGAGGTGTTTCAAACACAGATGAGGACCAGGGTCATGGCATTCAGGGATATAGCCTTAGAGATAATTTTCGATGTTCATCCCCATCAGAGTGGTCCCTCATGTCTGTAAGTATTGTCTGTGTGCTCCCATTGTGAAATGATGTCAACATGCTGGCCACCATATAATTGACTGGACTGTATATGCACTGTTGTGCATGGATATCATGTTGCTGCCATGCGTATGTGTTAGATGTGCAAACATACCATGCAGATATCATCATGTGACCTTTAATTATGTTTCAGTGTGTGCATGACACACATTAACACATTACACTTTCCTTCCACATTCAGCTGCCAATGCATTGTGGCAGTTGACCTCCATACTACTGCTGCAACAATTACTCTGTAAACATGTGCTTCACTAAGGGAAACTGTCAGACAACACATGTTGTCCATAGTTCAGCACTACCAAAGTGGCATGGTAAAGATTTATGTATTGCCATATCATGTATGAGCAACAGAAGGACGTGTCATTGCTCATGTGTTTTGGATGACAGTTGTCATGGTGTCCCATTGGCATGATGACATGTCATGCACCATGTGTTGGCAATGCCGATGTCATGTGAGATCATATAATGGTATGCTATACTAAGGGCAGTCCTCCTTTTCTGACTGCATCAAACACCATTTTAACATTAATGTATACATTGTGTTAAGGATAATGTATTCAGTAACAGTACAGCATGTTACATTTCCACATCCATTCTTATTCTCATAAGTTCACACCTTCTGGCTATAACTGTAAACATTAATTGATAATTGTACATATCTCTGCCCATAGTCTGATCAATAATGAAATACCATTGTACCTTTGACACGTGAGCATTCACTGACTTATTGTTGATGTGCTTTAATGATGCTCACAGGGGTGTTCTCTGCTCAGTATTGAGCAGTGTGTGTGACATATGCCTACAGTTGCTTATTCCACATTGGTATGACAGTGTACGTGATTGAAATCCTTAGCTGGCTTATCTATGCTGTTGATGTTAAATGATTGCACATTACTGAGCAAGTGTGATTTATACATGCCCATTTTTGTGGACATCAGCAATGTGGTTTGCCCATGTGACATATATTTGCCATTTGCTTAAATGTAATTTGGGTTGCCTTCAACAACACCCTGTGTGGTGTACCCATGTATTTGCAATAGATCTATATCACTTCATCAAACCATCAGTTCAATGAATGGCATTTCATCAAAAATGCCGTACATCAAACTCTGCTCATGTTCATAGGTTCACAGGTTCATATGTGTTTACTATGCTAATGACCACAAGGGCCTTTTTAAGCCTAGCCATGTATCCCAAATCTCTGATGAGTTCTGATTCCCTTGATAAGTGTAAGCAGGGGCCTGAAAGATGAACCATTTACAGGTCTGTTTGCATCAGAGACATATGTGCCAAACCAGGGATGAATTTCCGGTTTCCCATCCAAATGTCCAAGTTGCACTTGAACTGGATTAGGAGGTGCTCCCCCACACCCCCAGCTAATTATATATACTAATTCCGAGACAGCACTACAGTAGGGAAAGGGCAAATTTCCTGATCCACACTGTACTGCGATCTCAGTATGAACCATTCGATGAATGGCGTATTCAATGTAATTGCACTGAAAATGCCATTTGACAAACTGATTTTTCAATTAACTGATAGGGACCTATTCACAATGCATTACCTTGCCTTGTTGTCCTGTCTTGCCATTGTTTTCCTTGATGTAAGCCCAAGTTGTCCACCTTCCTTCCACCTTCATATTTTCATAATATATTTTTCAGATATATTTGGCTTTGTTGCAAGTATTGTCCATTGTCTTGTTTTGCATTGTTGACATAGTCAACATCTGCCAACTCTATGGCCATTTTACAGATGTAGAACATCTGCACACAAGTCACTGGCTACTTCTTGCAATGCATCCATGTTCTCCTTATACTTGTGTGCACATTGTTGAAATTCATGTACACGACCTGATTTTTTTTGGTTTAATTGTAGTGTTAGATTTGTGTAGATATTTTTACAGGTTATTGGTGTGTATATGTGCATTGACATTGCTTTCATGTACTTTCCCTTTAAGGCACTACCAGTCATTCATATATGGCTACACTTGTGTGTCACCTTTGACATGGCATGTGTGTGACGTATATGCATTCCATTACACGTTTGTTTTGTGTGCACTTACTTGTGTATTTAGCAGTCATTTGGTGCTTTGCTGTAGTACTACTGTTTGGTACTGTGTTTGGTTATTTCACTTTACATGCATGGCCTGAGGTTCTGTTCTGTCCTCTTCTGTAATTATCTAGCATTCCTAGATCTTCATTTGCTCACCTGTGATATTACTTGTCTTACACTTGCAGACTACTTGGAATTCTGTTTATTTATCCAATGTGTACTGTGTTCCTTATTTATTACCCTGAAATACACATTTACTATTGATCATATATATGCAGGTATGATTGCCACAATGTTTACAACATGTTGCAATGTGATAGTGCATAGGTAGATATGTTTTTCGCATTTCATCATGACCAGTGCATCCTCACCCTATTTGACAATTTTCCATTGCCCATAAGTGATACCTAGCATACATTAATAATAATGAACTTACGGTGATATTCCTTACATATCTTTAAGCTTACTGGAGAGACTCTGCTATAGATATGTATTTATGACTGTAAGGCTGCTTGGATTGTGAGATTCTTTCTATAACTTTGGTAACTTTGACAATGAGTTTTCATTACTTACGGATTAATTGTAAGTGGTATACAGTGTGCCATTACCACTGAGATACTCCATTATGCACTGAGATATTAGGAGTTCACTGTGGTATATTTGCATATTAGATTGTAATCTGCCACTTTGCAACTGATATCGGCATAATGCACCAGATTCCACAAATTTTACAAAATCTGGCCCATAAAATTGCTGGATGAGGGT
>NC_056725.1:800179276-800330362 GCF_019279795.1 Protopterus annectens
AACATATATACACTCCATTGCCTGCAGGTGTGCTACTGTCTTCTGCAGCAACCAACTATGTGCAGAAGTTGAACCTCTACAGCTGAGAAACAAAACATCCACTGTTAAACATACCTGTAGAGGAAAATGATAACTCTCAAAAATAAAATTTCTCAGTGCATCTGTGACTCAAGCATGGAGTGTGAAGCTATATGTACAAGATAATGGTGGCACCCAATAACTGAATGATGACAGTACATCTCTGTCTCACTGTACTGAACCTGTTCCTCCCTTTGCAGGAATATGTTGAGGTGACTCTGCCTCATGCCATCATATGCCTATGGCACTACTCCTCAATACTAGTGATGCCAGCAGCATCACTCAATGCTTATCCTATAGTCATCTTCTTAAATGGCCATTATACCACAAGAGTAAGAGATGCTTGAAGTGTCTGTGTGGAAAGAACAGGAAAATCCTGCTTTTCATGGTATGCAACACTGGAACCCTACTTTTTACAGTTGATTTGGCAGCCATGGGTACAGTAGGCCCATATGAGGAACAATATGGTACATCCATGTCACAGATGCACATTTGTAATCATGTGTTGTACAATTTAGCACTGCACTGTGATTTTATGTATGTGTGTATATATATGTCGGAGGCCAAGCCATGCGGGTTATCTGTTCACCATGACATGTATGGCTTGCACTGGAAAGTTCATTGTGCCCATCATGCAGTTCTTAAACAGTGGCACTATCTGTCTTCAGCGGCACAGCCAGCACACTAATTGCCTACTGGTAGCACAATATGTTGTATGGTTACCATTTCACATAACAGCACATGTAGAGCCATATGACTAGGATATAGATGAATTTGAGTTAAACATCTACATATGAAGCTTTACATAGTCGCTGAAAAGTACCTCAGCATTAACCCCATGGTGGCTGTCAGGGAAAATGTGGCACATTTTTTTGATTTCCATATAATTGGGACTCCATCACACTAACATGATGCAGTACAGGGTTGGCAGGGTGGCCTAATGGTTAAGGTGCTTGCCTTACAAACACAAGGTGCAGGGTTTGAGTCTCACAAGGGATAATTTGCTAGGCTTAAAATGGCTAGCAAGGGCAGTTAACTTAGTACTAATCTATGAACCTATGAACATGGTACAGTAATGTTTGTATTTGTGACAGGAATCAAATTATGAACATAGTATACTTTGGGAAATTACATGCCAATAAGATGGCTGTATGTAGACGCATGAGCATTACCTAAGTGGGGTAAGGCTGTCCATAGTAGTAACTGCATCTGTTAATAAGGTGCATTAAGGTGTGGGAGGACATGGTTAATCTCAGGTATATGAGAAAAAATAGTAGTAAGCAGATTCCACACCAGAGGGTAAAGACACCTGTGGACGCAAATAACTGAATAGTCAACAAATATAAAAGTTCGGTCATCCACAGGAACCAAGCACTAAGTCTCACAGGCGTAAATGTAAAAAACAGCAAATCCAAACAACGATTCCAGACAACGAAAATTGTACAGCTATAATGCAAGAATACGCCAACTAGGCAACAAAGTTCTGGCTTTATTATATTGTAAGCGCTTTCACCTTTCGGCTTCTTCAGACATTTATAATAAAAAATCTAGCCATTTAAATACTAAACAAGTACATTTCATTGGCCAGACAAATAAATACGTCACTAAATTAAAAACATACATATTTAAAAATATCTAGCCATTTAATTCAAAAACATATATATTTTTAAAGGTATCTAGCCATTTAATTAAAAAACTTCCTAAAATATAATCCTACAAAATGTATATTGCTGTGGATAAATTCATAGGCACATAAAAATATATATTTGAATATAAATATAAATATAAATAAATACAAAAATATACAAAATATATACAAACATCCATACAAACCCCTTTGACACATATACATATTATGTGTATATATAAAAAACAAAAGTAGGTAATCAAACAATTCAAGCTGACACTACTGGCCTTCTCTTTCGCAAAACAGGTTTAAGTGAAGCTTTATCATTTAGACCAGGCTCTCTGTCTGCTTGACATCTAATGATCCACCTAAGCTCATTCTCTTCTGTAAATGTATGAATGTCACCTCCACGTAAACTAGGTTTAAAAACTTGAATCACTGAAAAAGTAAATGTATGACTAGGTCCTCTATCCATAGCATGCTTGGCTAAGGCATTGGTGTTAGTGCCTATGCGAATGTGGTAGACGTGTTCACTTATGCGTTCCCTGAATTTTCTATTAGTTTTACCTATATAGAAAGATTCACAGGAAACGCATCTAGCTAAATAAACCACATGTTCACTTTGGCAATTGGTATTAGTATAAAAATTAAATTCAACTCCTGTAATAGGATGTATAAATGAAGTTCTCTCATCTATATGTGAGCACTGATTACATTTATTACATGGCTTAGTGTTCACTAAACTCCTATTACAATCTGTAGGTTCCCTTCCCAGTGGACGGTGACAAAGAATACGTTTCAGATTCTTTCTATTTCTGAAAGCATAGGTGGGTCTAAGTCCTACTATCCTACCTATATTTTCGTCTAACAAAAGTACATTCCAATATCTCTCGAATATTCTCTTAACATTACCCATGTCTGAAGTAAAAAATAAAGGTATTCTTAGACTTGCTGGGTTCAAACAGTTGTCTGGGCGAACTTCAGAAGGTGTTCCTTCTGAAAAATATGGTCTCGCTGTGGTAGTTCTAAGAGAATTCACCCTACTAATAGCTCCATTTAACTCATTTGATTTATAACATCTGTCAATCAGCCTTTCTTTAAGATTGGAAATCTCTATCATAAAATTATCATGGGTTGGATTAAGTCTAGAAGCTCTCATAGCCTGACCCATGACTACATTTTTAAAGACAAATGGAGGGTGCATGCTCTCTCGATGAAGTAAAGTGTTTCTATAACAAGCCTTCCGGTGGATTGTGGTATTCAACATTCCATTATCCAATCTAATCATGTCCACATCTAAAAAAGAAATCTTTTCTCTAGAATAATTAGTAGTAAATTCAAGAAAATTAGTGAGGCCATTTACAACTGACACCATATGAAGGAGCTCTACTCCCGTGCCAAACCATATAAAAAAGAGGTCGTCTACAAAGCATTTATAAAATAAGGCTTGACACCGAAAATCATGCAAGGGAAATAATAAATCTTCCTCCCATCTAGCCATTACTATGTTGGCGTAGCTATTGGCACACGAAGTGCCCATAGCTACGCCATCATTCTGCAGATAGTACTCATTATTGAAAGTGAAAACATTATTCTGTAAAACAATTTCCAGAAACATAGTTAACTGATCTATTATGGTCAGATTCAAACTAGAATGGTCAGTTAGAAATTGATGTACCATTGACACCCCGTATCATTAGGGATCATGGTAAATAAACTCTTAACATCCATGGTCACCAAGATATATGGTCTATCATCTGGCACTTCTTTCATAAAAGTATACAATTCTAAAAGAAATTGCTTACTGTCCCTTAATATAGTAGAGTTAGCATTAACTACAGGTCTGAGAAAGTGCTCCAAATAAAGTGAAAAGGGCTCAGTTACCCAGCTCAAGTTTTTGAGAGTTAATAAACCTCTCGTACCGATTATACAGGGCCTTCCCAAGATTCATAAGTCATTGGAAAAGCCACCGTTGCATCCCGTAGTGTCTGGGAGAGGCTGGGTAACTGAGCCCTTTTCACTTTATTTGGAGCACTTTCTCAGACCTGTAGTTAATGCTAACTCTACTATATTAAGGGACAGTAAGCAATTTCTTTTAGAATTGTATACTTTTATGAAAGAAGTGCCAGATGATAGACCATGTATCTTGGTGACCATGGATGTTAAGAGTTTATTTACCATGATCCCTAATGATACGGGGGTGTCAATGGTACATCAATTTCTAACTGACCATTCTAGTTTGAATCTGACCATAATAGATCAGTTAACTATGTTTCTGGAAATTGTTTTACAGAATAATGTTTTCACTTTCAATAATGAGTGCTATTCGTAGAATGATGGCGAGCTATGGGCACTGGGCTAATAGCTACGCCAACATAATGGCTAAATGGGAGGAAGATTTATTATTTCCTTGCATGATTTTCGTGTCAAGCCTTATTTTATATAAACGCTTTGTAGACGCACTTTTATATGGTTTGGCACGGAAGTAGAGCTCCTTCGTATGGTGTCAGTTGTAAATGGCCTCACTAATTTTCTTGAATTTACTACTAATTATTCTAGAGAAAAGATTTCTTTTTTAAATGTGGACATGATTAGATTGGATAATGGAATGTTGAATACCACAATCCACCGGAAGGCTTGTTATAGAAACACTTTACTTCATCGAGAGAGTATGCACCCTCCATTTGTCTTTAAAAATGTAGTCATGGGTCAGGCTATGAGAGCTTCTAGACTTAATCCAACCCATGATCATTTTATGATAGAGATTTCCAATCTTAAAGAAAGGCTGATTGACAGATGTTATAAATCAAATGAGTTAAATGGAGCTATTAGTAGGGGGAATTCTCTTAGAACTACCACAGTGAGACCATATTTTTCAGAAGGAACACCTTCTGAAGTTCACCCAGACAACTGTTTGAACCCAGCAAGTCTAAGAATACCTTTATTTTTTACTTCAGACATGGGTAATGTTAACAGAATATTCGAGAGATATTGGAATGTACTGACGAAAATATAGGTAGGATAGTAGGACTTAGACCCACCTATGCTTTCAGAAATAGAAAGAATCTGAAACGTATTCTTTGTCACCATCCACTGGGAAGGGAACCTACAGATTGCAATAGGAGTTTAGTGAACACTAAGCCATGCAATAAATGTAATCAGTGCTCACATATAGATGAGAGAACTTCATTTATACATCCTATTACAGGAGTTGAATTTAATTTTTATACTAATACCAATTGCCAAAGTGAACATGTGGTTTATTTAGCTAGATGCGTTTCCTGTGAATCTTTCTATATAGGTAAAACTAATAGAAAATTCAGGGAACGCATAAGGGAACACATCTACCACATTCGCATAGGCACTAACACCAATGCCTTAGCCAAGCATGCTATGGATAGAGGACCTAGTCATACATTTACTTTTTCAGTGATTCAAGTTTTTAAACCTAGTTTACGTGGAGGTGACATTCATACATTTACAGAAGAGAATGAGCTTAGGTGGATCATTAGATGTCAAGCAGACAGAGAGCCTGGTCTAAATGATAAAGCTTCACTTAAACCTGTTTTGCGAAAGAGAAGGCCAGTAGTGTCAGCTTGAATTGTTTGATTACCTACTTTTGTTTTTTATATATACACATAATATGTATATGTGTCAAAAGGGTTTGTATGGATGTTTGTATATATTTTGTATATTTTTGTATTTATTTATATTTATATTTATATTCAAATATATATTTTTATGTGCCTATGAATTTATCCACAGCAATATACATTTTGTAGGATTATATTTTAGGAAGTTTTTTAATTAAATGACTAGATACCTTTAAAAATATATATGTTTTTGAATTAAATGGGTAGATATTTTTAAATATGTATGTTTTTAATTTAGTGACGTATTTATTTGTCTGGCCAATGAAATGTACCTGTTTAGTATTTAAATGGCTAGATATTTTATTATAAATGTCTGAAGAAGCCGAAAGGTGAAAGCGCTTACAATATAATAAAGCCAGAACTTTGTTGCCTAGTTGGCGTATTCTTGCATTATAGCTGTACAATTTTCGTTGTCTGGAATCGTTGTTTGGATTTGCTGTTTTTTACATTTACGCCTGTGAGACTTAGTGCTTGGTTCCTGTGGATGACCGAACTTTAATATTTGTTGACAATCTCAGGTATATACCAAAGAGTGACATCACATGTTTTAACCTTAAGTGTACAAGTACAGGCATGACCACCTAGAAAGACAATGTCTTAATGTTCTGTAGACAGGAAAATGAAGTGCTACTGCAAGTCCTCCATACACATGGCATGAAGAGCACTCTATAGTTATATCATCTCTGTATAAATGGATGGAGTTAGCATAAGAAAAAGATGTCATGCATAGTATAATAAGAATAGATCAGAGTGTTATGTTTCTATATTTGCTCTGCCTAAATGCAAGCATTTAGCTTCAGGTAAGGAACATTATGCACAGTATAGCATAATATAGTATGGAGTACTAGATTTGTATACGTGTTCTGCACAAATGTGAGCATTTAGTCAAGGGAAAGAATGCAATGCATAATGCAATGTCAATTTCCATAGCCAAAGAATTAGCTGGTATGCTGTAAGAATCAGGGTAAATGTGAGATACACACTCAGGAACAGTTTTATCACTATAACCAAATCATCCAATCCTGCAGGTGACTCTGTATTCAAATAGTGTAACTAAAGTATGGAACCACAGCTCATTGCCATTGGAATCGCTTCAGAATGCAATCTCATTTAAAACACAACTACAACTTCACATATCAAATCATTGGATCTGCCCCTGTATATCTCATGGAGAAAAGTCACTGATATCTTCAGTTGCAATAAAAATAAAAGCATTCTTAAAATGTGAAAAACGTTTGCTAAACTGAACACTAATCTTTTCTAACTATTGTATCAGACTCATACATAACAGTATCTCTCTTTTTCTGTCATAATGTTTGAAACAGCGCTCACATTTTACTTTGTTTTGACAACATTGTTGTCCGTCTAGTACAGACATTAACATTTATTTTAATGTCACACACATCTAAAACTTATTCAAGCTCATTCCTGTAAAAATCGGTTAAGTCATCTGCAGACATTCACAACTTTTTTTCTACCATCATGTTAATGTCACAAACAAGTCTGTCTATTAACACTGAATTATGCAGCTTAAAAAAATTCAGTTTTTAGCCCAGAGCTTTGACTAAGACAGGAATATATGAAAAAATTCCTCTGAGATCTTGATTCAGTTGAATGACTTATTCTGTTGCATCAGAAGTTAGTACACAGCATTAGATCTCTAGACTGTAGAGTTATGCCAGCATGAAGTTGAGTCCAACAGAGTGCAAATGCCATAACGTTTGTTATCAACTGATAACAGGCAGTGCTGGTTTACTAACTAGATCTCATGGGTAAGGAGCTGGCATAGTGTTTAAGGTGCTTACTTCACATATACAAGGTACAGGGTTTGATTCTCATCTTTGTTGGCTAGGAATGTGATAGCCCGATGACTGATTGCCTAGCATTTATCTATGAATAAATAGCTAATATAGGTCAAGTTTATTAAGGTTCATGATTCAGCTGGAATTTGTCTTTAATGACAACCAGATTTAACTAGTATTATTTTTAAGATAAACTTTATTATATATATTAAATGTCTCAACTCAAACCAAAGGAATAGCAGGTGCTTACTTTTTTTAGATACAATGGAGAAAATACTTTTAGATTGAACTTTGCACTGACTGCTTATATGATGCTTCTTGGTTACTTAAACAATTAAACATGTTGATGGAGTGAGAACATAGCAAACAATTCAAAAACCTTAGATGAAAGAAAATAGTTTACAAGTCAAAAAATCCAAGATTCTCATTCTGTGCAAAAGCATAGTTGCTGTCTCATCAGAATATGTTGCTCATTTCAACATTTAATTAAGATTTAGTTACTTTTCTGGGCTTTTCATTTTGGTATGTGTTGTTTTTCTTTTGATTTTTTTTATTTATACTTTGCTGACCAGTTTAGTCACACTAGGCTAAAAAGCCTCTCTTCAGCGGAGACCTGAGATGGTATTTATACTACTTGGGGGAGATTGTATTTTATATCTAATTTTTGCTCATTTTGTTTTCTGAAGTTTGTATGGTGCTTGGATACAATTATTTAAAATAGTCCTTGACTAGAGAACAAAAGGAAAAATGTTGCAATGCAAATGACTATAGAAAGTGTCTCAAAGCACAGTGCAGGTAATGTGATTGCAAATAATCATATACATAACAATAAATGGCTCAGCATAAAATGTGAGTGAAATCCAGGAAGGAAAACCATTTTACAAATTCAAGCAAAGGCCCAAATGATAAACTACAATACAAAGTTTACAAGCTAGAGAGGGAGAGAGACAGCCAAAGAAACATAACAGGACAGTCAATGTAAAGAATAAGACATATATCAATGGTAATAAAGCTTAAAGTGATAATAGTAATGCAACAAATGACATAAGAATTTATACTTTAAATAAGACAGGCAGTGTGGAATAAACCAGTTGTCAAGCAATAGACAAAAAAGCAAGAGATAAAAATGTCAACAGGAACAAAAGTTTCAATGAATGTAATTTTAAAGTAGAACTATAACTGACAGATGCCCATGTGAAGAAAACATATACCAGACTGTTTATATGGATGACTCAAACTAATCTAAATAAACATAAAACTAATGTTAAATTCAGAAACACAATGTAATACAGCTTTTCCAACCTGAAAATAACATATTCATGCAAATCGAAGTAAATTATTTTTTTTCCTCACTTAAACAAGTGACTTCATCAGACTGTGAAATTATCATTGTATATGTGACATATAAATAATAACCATGTGAAAATCATATTTAAAAAGAATCATATAAGATGATGATCCGATTCATTGTCATGTAATATTGATAAACCACTTTTCAGAAGTGTGAAACTCTGGACATCACTAATGAATATTATTTTGTTTGCAATTAAAATGAAACCATAGTTTAAAAACTAAATTGAAATTGGCAATGATGGATTATACAATATGCACTCAGGCCTATTAAATCTGTTTCAAGGGTCTTTTCTTTAACACATATTTAAAGGTAGGTTCACCATTCAAACATGTGTATTGCATGTAATCTAAATGCAACTGTCACCAGTTTATTCTAGATTGAAAGTATTTTCCCTGTAATTTTCTCTAAAGTGTGTTTTTTAATAATTCAGCACATAGAAATTAATTTCTTATATTTATCACATACTGTTACATGCCTACACAAGACATTAAAGGAGCTATTCAATCTAATAGCACCTGTATATTCAAACATATGAGAGAAGATCTTCTCTGCTCTTACCCACACAGAAAGTCTTATGTATACCTCATAGCTTGAGTCACATGGAAGATATCCTAGTGAACAAAAAAATTATATCCTTAACTAAATATTGGTGCATTATGTACTGTTTAACTCTAGTCTAGGGCTAAATTTTTACATCTATATGTTTCAAGTGTATTCTCTTTAACATGCATTTAAAGTTAACTGTGTCATTTAAACTTGGTGTGTTTTGAATATTTTAAAGACAGCTGTCAACAGCAGCCCTTGTAGTCTAACTAATTTCTGTCAACAAAATGTGCGGTATTGGTCTTTTCACTTTCAAGCAAATATTTTACATTTTTGCCGATGTTGTTATTTAACAATGGCATTTTCTCAAACTTAGATCATAATATTTGGATTAACAGTAACAGTTCTCTAATTGCTGTTAATAATAGGTTCAATAGTATAAGACTCACCTGGGAATGTGATTGCCATAGTCTTCTCTCATTTATCATTATTGAGAGACATCACCACCATCATTTTGTTAGAATTTATTAATGATGCCATGGCTTCATGATTGACCTTTATGACATCATTCAAAATGGCATCCAGATAACCTTTAAATTTAAGTCTCATGCCAAAACCATCTACTTCATGCAAAAGGTTGTAGTTATCTACTATAAGGTGGTTAATACATGTTACAGAATCCATTTTCAATGTTCATAAACACATGGGATGTATGTTACTGGTATGTAGAACAGCCTTCTCATCAACAATCTTACAATTAACTTTGGTATCCACTTCATTATGACCTTCATGCTTATAAACTACACCACTGAGATGGTGTGTGTGATTTTTTTTCATGTGTCAAAAGCAACTTTGTTGTGTCAACTTTAGTGTGCCAAAAAATGCACAAAGATGTTTCTAACTTGCCACTTATCTCAGTTGTAGCAGATGGTGGGTTTAAGTTGGAGATAGTTGCTATTTTCATTGAAAGTAAGATCAAAGGAGTTGTGAAAGAACATTTTTTACTTCAATTTGAAAAATAGACAATACTAGCATTTTGGTAACTATAGATATCAGTCTACTGTATACTATTATATCTCATAGTGTATTAAATAAAATGATTTAGCCATGTGTTGTTAGAGTATGGTACATTAGCATGCAGTCAGATTAGGTTCCTGGTAGGTTGCATGTGTACAGTTTATGATTTATTTATTTTACATTTGTTGACCGGGATAATCTGACTAGACACAGGTCCATTTTCAATGGAGGCCCGGGGTTAAAAGCTCCAGGTTAACAAATATACATAGCAGATAGTATGTAATACAGAAATATAATGCATCGCATAGCATTCAAAGCACATAGTAACATAATAAAGAAAAACTCATATAACCAAGTTAAAACAGTCATTTAAACATAATACAGAGAAAAAGGCAGTGCATGGCACTCGCAGAATAAAATAACATAGTAAGGAATAAATCAGGTAACAAAGTTAAAAAGACATTTAAATTAAAATAATTTGGTAGCATATGGTACACAGTACAAAAGGTTAGCAATGCAGGTATTACAAATATTAGTTTGTACATTAGTTGTTCACCCTAGGGAGTTGCAGGAGCAAGACCAGTTGTCCCAACAGTATGTTTTCAAGTATTTTTTAAATTGTGTGGCAGAGCTGTAAGAAGTTGGGTAGCTAGGTAAAGTATTCCAAGCTTTAGAAATGGAACAGCTAAAGAGGGATTTCCCAGCATCGTTATTATATTTACGGACATTTAGGAGATTCTGATTACTAGATCTTAGGGTTCTAGTAGTTGTATAGGGTTGGATTAGATCCTGTAGTGCTGGGATTTTATCAGGGTAGTAGTATAACTTATGTACAAGTGACAGTTGATTGAGTTTTGAGGCAGCTCTAGCCAGTTTAGTTGTTTGAGTGGCACGCAGTGATGAGTCTTGTGTGAGGACTCAGAAGCCAGTTTTATATATATATTTTCTTTTAATTTCAGTAACACGTTTTCAGCAGCTTAGATGAGATGTAATGGGCACTGTAGTAGAATTTAATATTGGCATTGTGTAAAGAAAATTATATTTATAACACCAAAGTTTTTAATTATGTAAAAGCCTGGTACATATACAAGGAATGGAACAGTAATATATACCATAGGGTATATTACAGAAGGAAGGTGAAGACATTTCAGGCAGCCAAGACAGAGTAAGGCAAATATCCATAGGGATTAAAAGGGGAGCAAACTTCCCTGGCAGTATAATTAAGTAAGGAAGGCAGATTGATTATCTTTGAAGTTTTTTTTTATGGAATAGATATCTAGACAGGTGTGAGAGCAGAAAGAATGCAGCCTATAGCACCAGGAGGATTAATGTGTTTGAGAAGGTATTGTCCTCCAAGAGAGAAAAAGAGAGAAATTACACACCTGTATCATATGTTAGATGAAAGACCAAGACTTCTGGAAGAAAGCTTTATTTTCATTAATGTTGTAAATAAACCTGGATTTAATGACTGCGCATTCGCTTGCAATTACTGTTTCTGTAACTACACACCTGCCCACAATAGTGCATTGGTGGTTTTCAGTGGGCATAAAAAAGGCAGTTATTTTATAAAATGTGACTTTAAATGCTTCATGCAAGCTATGTTACTCTCCCTTAACTATCTGTACCCCACTCATGCACTATCTCTATCCCCTTCATACATTGGATTGCAGGTCTGAATGAGTCTGAAAGGTGGGGAGCATAGACTGGTTAAACTAAAGCTATTTTCCTGCATTATTGACTCCCCTAAATTTATGAAGTAAACAAAAAAAGTTTTTACACAGGGACTTACTCTAAACATAGAAATAGAGTATAACAAGCATTTATTACAGTTTTTGTTGACATGAGAAGGGTTATTTCCTAAAAAGCTGTCTGCAGTATTTAAACCTGTGTATTTTGTAATTATTTCTCAGACAGGGTGCACTGCAATGCATGAGTTCTGCTAAAAATAAGAAAACATGGAAACATCATTAGAGACTTTAATGAACTCTAACAAGGCTCATCAGTCTACCACTAGAGTTGTTAATGTGATGCTCATCCAAAAGCCAAGGGAGAAGGGTTTCAAACAATCTTTGCTTTGACAACAACACAAATCACCATAATGCCAATAAACTGGCTACCTTGTTTAGAATACATAGTTCCAGTACACCAATACAGGAACTCAGGTAGGAAGACGACAAAGAGAGATACCTACCTGCATTTTAGAGATATGCTATTACCGAGAAATACCCCAAGGTGAGTCTGCTTGGATACTTTTGCACTTTTCCAGAGATGCATTGAAAGCATGTATGGACCTATAGAGCAATGATCCATGCAATTGTCAAAACCTGAAAAAAGAGATTTTGTCAAAGGCCTGAGATTTCCCTGAGGCATAGTCAGTGAGATTTATTGACTGAACATTCAATTTGGATAGACTAAAAAAGATCATAAGTGGCAGATAAATATTCTGGAATTATGTTTAGAATCTGAAGTAAATGATGTAAAATACAGTAAGGCATTTTAGCTGCAGAAAAAATAAGAGAGGCCACTGCTTAGAAGCATGACCCTAAACCTTCCAAAAAGCTAGATATTGAGTAGATGAACTTCTGTTCACTGGAAATGAACATGTTAAATCAGACTTGCATGGACCACGGTCTAACAGTAATCCTTCATATAGGTATATGTCTTTATCTGCAAGTAAACAAGTAAAAAGTGTTACCATTTGAATTGATTGGTTTTATGTATTGTAAGAAATGATATATAGCAAAGTACTGTACAATGAGTACTAGGAAGATTATTTATGTGAAAACTGTTAAGGCCAAACAGCCAACTACTAATCATCTATATATCTGAGATTGGGACAGTGGAATGCAATATGTTATTATCTACTAGGAACACAGAACCTGATTTTTGTCATTGCATTCTCTTAGACCTGTAACTGTTTATTGCTTGATCAGTGTTCTAGCCTGGTAAACAAGTTTAAATAAACAAATAAATGAATACTAAGTTAGTTGAATGCACCATTACAGTAGATGTAAAAGAGATGGAAGATTTGTTAGACTCAGGGAGGATGATTACCATTATTCCAGTGAAATATGTCTGTAAGCAAAAAACAACTATTACACAGAAAATGTGAAATTATGTGTATAGAAGTAGAAAGGGTAGACAATCCTAGATCACAATCATGAATGAAAGCCTTTAGGCAAAATACTATACTTATTAGCTCTTTTAGCTCTTGTGTCTGACAAACCTATGTTGCGATAGCTAGACATGACTTCCCCAAATTAAAAGAAGTATGGGAAATGTGTGGGGGTTCAACCAGGAAAGGACACAGTAAAGATGAAGGTGTAGAACCTGAAACAGCAAAAAGAACCAAAGTTTGGCTTTGTGTGGAAGGGACAGATAAATGTAACACTGAGTCTTGTTGTAGGAATCCAGATGTTAAAGAGTTAAGGGAGGTTTATGTAGAGACTGAGAAAGCTGGTGAGCCTGCCAAAAAACTTAAGTTGTTAAAGTTATAAAAGAAGTCCATGTGGAAGCTAACTCGGAATGATTTATTTTATTTAAAGACTACAGAAAAACAGAATTGGATGCAGAACCTGATGAAGAATTAGATGAATATCATAGTAATGAAAAAGAGAAAAAAAACTGGAGCAGAGTTCTATGCTTCACCTTGTTACACCAAAGTAGACAGCTTGTCTAAAACAGAAGTAGGATTCTAAGAGTAAGAAACATCAGAAAAATATTAAACCAGAGAAAGGGATACTGCCAGTATCTCTCATGGAAAAAAGGTTATTTTCATGAGCTGCCTTTTACAGGGGATGAATTGGATGAAGGGGAAAAACTTGTACATGTATTTGTAGGGAAGAGACCACATCTTATATTTCAAATCAGAGCAATAATAAAAGTAGTACTTACTTGTCTAACTTAAAGATAAACCATTTAAGTGTTTGAAAGGCTCATTGAGAAGACAGTTCACTAAATACAGCTGCAGAGAACAAAGGGAGAGTAGATGGGGATTTGAAGAAAGAGAACATGGATCTCATACTTTGAAATAAGAAATGATGTGCTCATATAAGTAAGTTGTTACCTCCAAGATCTTTAGAATACTTGTAATGAAGTTAAAACATAACCACATTCCCGGTGGTCATTTAAGAATAATAAGACAAAGGCTGGACTTTGACCTAAATTTTACTGACCTGGTATTAAGGACAAAGACAGCTGGTATGGAGCCTGCCCTAAGTGTCAAACAACAAACCTCTTTAATTCCATTCCCCATTGTGGATGTCCCTTTTGAATGCATAACAATGGACATTTTAACATTTTTAAAAGTGGTCCACTTTTAAACTCAAGAAATGGTTATCGGTATATTTTAGTAATTACTGACTATGCAACAAAATTTCCCGAGGAAGTACCTTCATAAAGATTGAGTGCAAAGACCCCGGCAAACAAATTAATGATGTTTTTTTGCTAGAGTAGGAATCTCTGTAAGAAGCTCTTACTGACCAATACATCCCAGTCATTTATGCTGCAATGCATCAGCTTTGTCATTTTTTAAAGTGAAAATGATGGGATAGCTGATTGCTGTAAAAAGCTCATGTTACAGGACGTCTTAGAAAAGTACAAGACATATAAAACTGGGAGCACTGTTATCATATATTCTTTTTTGCTGCAAGGGAATTCCCTCAAGCCTCAGCTGGATTCCCCTGCATTAACTGCTATATGGCTGCATTAACAACTTTCAACATCGTAGCATAAGAGATCTGGGCAAAGTTTAAAATAATGGGGGGACAAAGGCCATAAAATAGGGATGGATTTTAAATATTGCTTTTATAAACTTAAAAAGTTATTAGAATAACATAATTTGTGTTAGCATCCATTTTCTGAAGGATATGAAGTCTGAAACTTCAATGCAGGTCACTAATTAGTGACTTGCCAGAAAAAAAAAAAGTTTATGAGGAACAGATCAAAAATATGATGCAAAAATCTGGGCAGGTATGTCTGCAACTTTGAGACTTGCATATAGGAAAAGAAGAATGGAAGACTTAAAACTGCCTTTAAAAGCGTGTTAGAGCATTACTCAGATTTACAGACTAGGTTTCAAACTGTAATCCCTATATTAAAGGGGTGTATGGAAAGAGTTCAATAATACCCATCTCAGAGAGTTTCAAACTTGAGACAGTACACAGTTGCTAAAAGTAAATTCTTTGCAAAGTGGCAATTGCAATTTGAAAGTATAGTAAACATAAGGTATGTAAACTATAGAGTGGTGCAATCTGGAAAAATAAATTGGAACAATTATGCCACATAAATATTCTGAAGCCTTGGGAAAAAAAGACGTTTCTGTAGTGTGTTTGTAGAGAAAAAGTTAAGACCCTCACAGAATATCCTTGAGTCAAAGTGAGGCATTGTCAAAATGCCAGAAACAAGAAATTAAATAATTTGTACTGAAAATAAAGACATATATTTAAAATCCCTGGGCAGAACCAATAATATTCAACAGAGCACAGAAACTATGTCTGGAGAGAAAGTGAATTGAGAACTAGAATCTCAGTGCCAAATTGTGGAAGAGATTCAATAAATGCTCTAATGTGGGGTTATAAAAGAATTAAAGTGAATGAAATAACTCCATTCTAGTAGTTGACAAACAAGATGTGTCTATAATGTTTTTAATGATTTTATAAAGGTGAGTAGTATTTCCAAATTTGACTCATATCCTATGCCCTTAGTAAACCAGCTGGCTGAATAACTGGGCAAGGATAGATTTCTGGTCAGTTTAAGTTTAACACAGGTTACTTGCAAATTTCACTTGCTACAGAAGACAAAGAAAACATGTCACTACTCACATTTTAGGGACTCTTCCCCATAGTGATTCATGCCTTTTGAGCTCCGTGGAGCACCAGCAGCATTCGAAATGTGGGTGGATAAATTCCTTAGACCCCATCACAGATATGCAGCAGCAACCTACCTTAATAATATTTTGTTATTCTCTGAAGTTTGGAAAAAAACAACTTCCAAAAGGTCAAGCTGATATAAATTCTTTGCATCAAGCTGAGTTAACTTTCATCACAAGTAAATGCAAGTTATGTATGGCAAAAGCACACTATTTGAAGAATCTTATAGGGAGTGAATTTGTGAAATGCCAGGTTTAAAAACAGGCTCTAGACCCATAACTGAAAAATAAGGCAAAGCTTTCTTTGGTAGAGCTAACCACTATATGAAGTTTATTCTGAACCTAGACACAAATGCATGCTCCCAACTGATCTGACTAAGGTGAAACCTCTGTGAATGTTATAGAGCTTTACTAGAAAGGCTCACCCAGACTCTGCTACACTTTGCTGTGAGGAAAAGGTTAGTTTTCTTTTTATTTGTTGTATTTTGTATTACTTTACTGCCTTTTTTCTATTTTGAATACTGTGATTTGTTTTCTTTACCTTGTGTTTTACTTGTATTCTGCTTTTAAATGCATATTAAAAATTGAAAAGAGACTACAGCTCTATCTCTTGTGAGTCAGGCAGAATTTTTTTTCCCACCATCCCACTTGGTTACTATTGTGTTCTTAAATACCACTGTCTTTCTAGTTGCCTGGCCCTTATGTCAATTTGACCATATATCTCATTTCCTCTCTGCTTTTACTGACTTGTGTGAGTAAGCGCAAAATTATCATTTTGTGAAATCACTCCCCTTCAACTATTTAAATTTATTGGCCATCCTACTGTATTCCATAGCATCAGAATACAAAAGTGACCACCCCCTTTCAATCTATCTTGCTGTTTTAAAAATAGTGACTCTCCACTAAAACTTAACTTTTTAGGCAAGTAAAACTTAAGTTGCCTACTTTCACATCTAACTCTTCTAGTGCACACGGCAGTCTTTAGGATAAACCATTTTTTTCATCTTACCTTTAAGCATCCCTGTGACTAGCACTTGCTTTAAAACATGCTGGAAAGAACTAGGAAGCCTTAAACTGATACAAGCACTCAACTCTCCTTGTTAATAAGGAAAAATTAATTGTAGGCACTAAACAGCCTATAATTGCAAAGTACCTTGCTAAGGTAAGGGAAAACGGCTCTTGTACTTTACAAAAAAAGCACCACTCCAGGCATGTCCATGGGTCAGCTTCCAGTGATTTCTCCTGTCCACCTGGTGAATCTGGGCATACTGGGGCAATGCAGCAGTTGCCTCATGTACACAGACAACCCTCTCCTCCTACCACCCAACACTACAACCTGCGAGAGATGCACTTACATAGCCAAACTGGAAGCAAAGCTCTCTCCACCCAAGATTGTACTAGACAGTCAGGAGGAGAAGGTTAACACCTGCACTACACCTCAAGCAACACATAGCCCTTCTAAACCCACACCACCAACACCCTCACATAGCAACACTAAACCCACATATGTGGAAACCCTTTAAAGTAACCTGCCCAAGCAACAAGGACCTCCGAAGCCGAAATGTAATCAAACACCAATCACAACCAAAGTGTAACATAGCTCACAATACCAGTGTGCCACCCAACAACAGCCCTTAAGGCAAGACAACGTACCCAACACTTTAGTCATAGGTGACTCTATAGTCAGGCACACTGATGTCCCACTCACCAGGCTGAATAAGGAGAAAATTACAGTCAGCTGCCTGTCAGGTGCCAAGATCCACCACATAGCGCATGCACTCAAGTCACTCCACAACAAGTACAAATATGACTCTGTCATTGCCCATGTTGGAGTGAATGACTTGAGATGTACCTCCCTGGACTACATGAAAAGAGACATGGAAGAGCTCTTGGATTATGTGGCCCAGGTAGGTATGACCCTAGCCCTGAGTAGTATCCTGCCTTCACCCAGAATGATACCACAGTATAAGGACAAAATGATTTTCTTCAACAATTGGCTAAGCTTCTGGTGTCATTCAAAGGGGATCCAGTATCTTTCTGCCTGGGATGACATGATCGACAGACCATGATGCTTTGCCAGAGGAGATGGTCTGCACCTGTCACCCCTGGGATTCAGGTTACTGCCTAAGGCTCTTGCCACCCCTATAGTGCCTTTTTTAGACAAAGTTCAAATGACAAAACCACCACCATAACAGGTACAAGCATGCAAAATCTGAAGGTAATGCTACTCAGTGCTAGAAGGCTAAACCTCAAAATGCACTCTCTCGAGGCACTCCTAAAAATGGAGAACATGAATATCTGTGCAGTAACTGAGATCTGGTTCAAGGCTCCAGATAGCACCCCTGCAATACCAGGCTACAACTCTTACAACACTTTTCGGCCACCAAACCAGGACCAAAACACTAAAGGTGGAGGAGTGTCCATATTCACCAAGGATATTCGTAACACCAGGCTAGTTGCCCAATACAATACGTCTGAAATTCTCCAGGTGAAATTAACATTATGTAAGACTGCAATCCAAATTGTAACTTGCTACAGATCCCCCACCATGCCCTAAGATTATCACTACACCTTTCTAAACATACTGAAAAATATTAAGATTCAACCAAACACCCTAATACTGGGTGATTTCAACTACCCTGCCATTAACTGGGAAAACTACTCATGTACCAACACCTTTGCCCAATGGTTCTTGGAATTCATAAATTCCAATGCCCTGGATCAACTAATCCATAGTCCCACCAGGGGTTCCAATATCCTAGACCTGGTCATTACCAACATGGGAAATCGATGCTCCACACCTACGGTCACCCCTTGTTGGTCATGTCTAACCATAAGCTAATTAATCACCCTTGACAGCCACATCCCTCCCCCACCCCCCAGTAAGGAAACCTCCGTAAAAAACTTCTCCAAAGCCAACTTCATGCTACTCAAGTCAGAAGTGACACACTTCATGACACCCATGCAGATGGGAACTGAAAGTTTGACTGCTGAATCTTACAGTAAGGCACTGTATGAGCACATCCACTTGCGCATGAATCATCTCATCCCAAATAGAACCAAGACGCTCTCCTCTAAAAAAAGGAAGCCAATCTGGTGGTCCCCTGCCGCTGCCATAAACAAACTTTACAACAAAAGGAAGAAACTGTTGCAGAAAAGATAAAAATTCCAGGATGCAAAAACTCCCTTACCAGCCTCAGTAAGATGCTGAGATCCCTCATAAAATCCTCCAAAGGTAGTTACGAAAATAAAATTGCAAAAGATTTCAAAGACAACCACAAGGCATTCTATAGCTATTTCAAGAATCTAAATGGCAATGCTCAGATCTGCTTTGAGCTACAACAGAATGGCATTAAATATACTGATCCCAAAGATAGTGCCAATATCCTGGCAGATCAATTCAGTGCCGACTTCACCCCCCTCTCACCCCATAAAGGGCCCATCTCAGTACCGAAAGATTGCCAAATTCTGGTAATAATGGCCACACAGGTAAAAACCGCATTCTCCAAAGCTACGAATACAACATCCATGGGACCAGACAACATCCCAGGCTGTGTACTGCATGAACTACAAAATAAATTGGTACCTCATGTAAGTTCATAGTGTCATGTTTAATCATAGCCTCACCTCAGGCTTCGTGCCCACTGAGTGGTGCACAGCTACAGTTATCCCACTCCACAAGGGGGGATCCACCTTGGATCCTGGGAACTACCGCCCCATCAGCCTGATGAGCCTGATCTGCAAGGCCATGGAATGTATTATCATGGAACTTATAAACAAAGACATTGGCAACCTTCAAACACTGGACTCCACACAGTTTGGGTTTGTGAATGGCCGATCTTGGCTCCTGAACCTGATTGACTTCTTCAAAACAGTCTACAGAGCTGTGGACGAGGGTAAGATGGTCCACACAGCCTATCTGGACCTCACCAAGGCCTTCGACACCATCCCCCACTCTGGAATCATAGATAAACTTACTAAGCTGGGCATTAATCCCTACATCACTCGATGGGTTACCAACTGGCTTAACAACAGAACCCACACTGTAAAAGTAGCCAACTCCAAATCCAGCTTCAGACAAGTGACAAGTGGAGTACCTCAGGGTTCAGTCCTGGGACCACTCTTGTTTGGCATCTACTTCTCTGAATTACAGGCCAACACTAAGGGACTCTGGCTAACAAAGTTCACAGATGACTGCAAACTGGCAGCCATTATTGAATCCCCAAATGATGTGGATATTCTACAAAAGGGCCTTATAGAAACAGATGCTTGGTGCCAGAGCCATGGGCTCAAGCTCAATGCCAAGAAATGTATAGTTATCCCCTTTGGGAAAAAACATGTACCTGTGAATTACCACATAGGTGGCAGTACGCTAAATACTGAAAGTGTGATAAGATACTTATGGACACAGGTGGACAGTGGTCTCACATTCGATAACCACATCACCACAACAGTCAGTAAATCCTTCTATGTGGCACACCTCATCACTAAGGGCTTTTCATCTAGAAAAAAGGAGGTCATTGTCCCACTGTACTCATCCCTCATTAGACCCATTTAGAATACAACACCCCATTTGGTATGTACCTCTCAAGAGATCTGCAGCAACTGGAAAGGCCGCAGAAATACCTCACTAAAAGAAGCATAGGCCTAAAGCAGATGCCCTATGTTGACCGTCTAAAAAAACTCCATCTATACTCTGTCACATATCGTCTACTCTCTGCTTAACATACAAGGCCGTCTCAAACCCAGAGCTGTTGAACATGCTCCACTTAAAGAAATTTCAATCACTCAGAGCCACACGCTCTAGGGATCTAAACCTTGTCATCACCATGAACAAAACATGCTGGATGGATAGGTTCCTGACCCAGAGACTCCCCAGACTCTGGAATAGACTGCCCATACATGTCAAGCACAGCAGCTTTTTGGCCCTCTTCAAAAGGAACCTTGATACCTGGATGGGACATAGAAAATTCACCCTGGGGATCACATTAGTCACCCTGCTAGACAGGGGTCCAGGGAAGTAAATATTGTGGGAAGAAATAGCCAAGGAATTGTTTTGGCTAGGCTTGTATAGGTCCTAGGGCCGATAGCCTAGTACCAACCTATGAAGCTATGGATATACTGTATCTGAACAAGCCTTTCATTGACTATATATTGTGCTCTGTTTAGAACCACTATTAATGGCCTCACATTTCTCTAAGTAGGTTCTTGTGCTTGCCAATACCTAAGACATGGTCAGTGATACAGGTTTAACACAGTCAACTGACAGAGAACAGTGATCTGTGTGCCATAGCAACAGGAAGCTCAGTAATGCTGAACAAAGGCTGACACATAGAGAATGTGTATGAGTGGAGTAGAAACTTGGCATATTTAAGTATTCAATTTTAGGAGGAGTGTTTTTTTAGATACTGTCCATGCCTATCTGCAGTTGATATATGGCTGGAAGACTGTGTATTGTCTCAAGTTTGAAGCCCAGATTGATGAGATGGGCATTGAACTTTCAGCTGTACAGTTTTCATGACCACCACCATCAGCTTGTAGCAATGTTATTGCTGGTAGAGTGTCACAAGCTTATGAATCATCAGTGGATGTGGGAACTGATTTTTCCATGCTGCCTTCTGTGTGGAGTATGCACGTCCTCCCTGCTTTTGCATGGATTTCTTCTGGGTGCTCTGGTTTCCTCCAACATTCCAAAGACATGCATCTAGAGCTTTTCTCCCCAGGCCTCTGCCAAAAATCGGCTTTGTCCTAGTCAGACTTTCTTGGTCAACAAATGTTAAATAAATAAATAACATTGGTGTGGGGGATGGGTAGTGTAAGTTAGTATATGCAGAGCCAGATACATATACAAGGGATGGCACAGTGGCTTAATCTGGAAGGTATACAATGAAAGGAATAGTATAGACCTTTCAAGCGGGTATTCATAGTGATTAATGGAGGAGCAAGTTTTCTCTGGCAGTACAAGTTAGTTTCTATCAGTATGGCAGACAGACTGGCTGAAGAGGGATTATCTAGACAGCTATGTGTGAAGAGAGAATGAAGTCAACAGCATCTTGAGGAGAAATTGTGCTGTATTTGATACGCTTTTGCCCTGAGACAGGGTGGCACAGTGATGCTGTGGATAGTACTGTTGCTCCCAGCAGGAAGTTCTCTGGTTTGGTTCTAGATTCAAGTCCTTCAGTGCAGCATCTGCATGTCGTCCTTGACTTCATGTGGACTTTGTCTGGTCACTTTGGCGTTCTCCCACATCCTAAAGATGTGTGGTAGGTGGACTGGTGACGGAAAATGTTCCATAGGTGTATGCTTCATACAAACGAAAGGCCTGGCAATCCACTTCCATTTTCTACTTGCCTAGTAAACTCTGTGAATGGCAACTTCTGTTCATGATGTCCTTGTAGGAGTTAGATGAAAATCAACAGCTGTGGATGATGGATACCCTGAGAGAGGAACTGAAACTGTATTTAGGAAATGACTGTCCTGAGTGAGCGAGAGAGAAAAGGCAAGAGGCAGACTCTTGCTCGTATAAGAAATCCAGTTGCAAAGCAAAGACTTCTGCAAGAAAAATAATAAAAAATGCACCAAAGCTGCAAATAGACTCCTCCTTTAATGGACAAAATAACATTGAGCGCTTTCGTTTCTCTAACAGGAGACTTCATCAGAATGATTCATTCTGATGAAGTCTCCTGTTAGAGAGATGAAAGCGCTCAATATTATTTTGTCCATTAAAGAAAGAGTATATTTGCAGCTTTGGTGCATTTTTTATCATTTTTATTGTTTTTAGTCGTGCTTTATACACCTTTTTGGCTACTTCTGCAAGAAAGCATTATCTTTGTTATCCTTTTAAATAAACCAGTGATTAATGAATGAAAATATGCTTACACTGACTGTTTCCATGGTTAAAGTCTGGCCAGCATAGCATAACATACAAGCTATTACACTGAAAAACTCCTTTAATGCCTTGCAGAGACTTTCAACAATTTGTAATAAATATAAGACATTTATTTCTTATGTGTTAGATTATCAGAAAGGAAAATTTTGAAAACATTGTACCAGTTTTACTTGGAATACAAAGTGTAATGATGGCAGTTGTATTTAAACGTCTACAATACATCAGGTATGGATGACAGTTATTTATTATTTATTTGTTTATTTATTTACATTTGTTGACCGGGAAAATCTGACTGGACACAGGTTCTTTTTCAGCGGAGGCCCAGGGAGAAAAGCTCCACAATAAAAACAACAATTAAAAACAATAGTTAATTACAAGTTACAAGAAGTATAGGTAGGTTTTGTTTAACAATAGTAGGAAACAGTTATAGTTCAAAATGAAATTAAGTATTTAGTTAAATGGTACAACACTTATATCATTGGTGCTATAAAGACTAGCAAGTATTTTAATAACTGAGCTAACAGCTATTACCCTTGAATAGCAGTGGCTAAGATTACAGCTGAGATATAGGTTTACAAGCAATGCATCTGGTTGCAATCCAGGGTAGTTAGAGGGGTGGAAGAAAGGGATTAGAGAGGCTGGGGTAGAGATGTTAGAGAGGTTTGTTACAGGGGCATATCCAGTGTTCTTTTAGATGAGATTTTAGAGCAGCTTTGAAGTTAGTGCGTGCTGACACAGACGTTATAGTGTAAGGAAGGGTATTCCATAATTTTGCTTTGGAGTAGGAGAAGAGAGCTTCTCCAGCAGAGTTCCTGGTTTTAGTTACCTGAAATTGATTTTTGTTGCTGGAGCATAGTGGTTTGGTGGTATGATAGGGTTGGAGTAGATTTTGGAGAGAGGGTCTTTTAGAGAATGATTTAGTAATATGTGGGCGAGTGAGAGTTGGTACCATTGAAGGAGGTGAGGGAGTTCTAGCCAACCTAGTTCAGTAAGTGAGGTGCAGTGGTGGTTACGATAGTTTGCACCAGTGGCACACCTTGCTATTTTGTTGTAGCAAACTTCGAGTTTACCTAACTCACTTTGCCTTAGGTTGGTAAATATTGGAGAGGCATAGAGTAGGGTGGAGATAAGGTGGCTATTTGCAACTGAAATCTTGGCTGTTTTGGTGAGGAATTGCTTATTTCTGTATAAAGGTACTATGTTTTGTGTACTTTTTTATGGTTACGAGATGTGGATGTCAAACTTGAGGTTATTGTCAATTTTAACTCCAAATAGTTTGGTGTGGTCTGTTGGGGGGATAATGGTGTTGTCATTGGCTTTAATATTAAATTGGTGGGTGTTTAGATTGTGTTTGGTGGGTTGGAAGATAAGGAGTTTTGTTTTGTTTGGGTTAAGTATTAATTGTGCATCTGAAAGCCAAGTTTCAACTGAGGAAAAGGCTTCCTGTGTGGTCTTTTGAAGTTCAGGTAGGGAGTGGGCTGAGCAGATGATGGTCTGTTTGGTAGCAGAGGCTAGATTATTAGTGAATATGGAGAAGAGTAAGGGTCCAAGGATGGATCCTTGGGGAAGCCCAGTTGAGACAGGGAGTTGGGGGGATATATTATTATGCCAAACAATGGATTGATGGCGGTCAGTCAAGTAGCTCTGGAACCAGTTTGTGACAGATTGAGAGAAGGACAGAGTATTGAGAACAGTGATGAGTTGTTTATGAGAGACCATGCTGAATACTTTAGATAGGTCTAGGAAAGTTGCAGAGCTGAAATAACCATTGTTTTTATATTGAAGGATTGTATTAGTGAAAGCAAATAAGGCAGTTATCTTTAAATGTATGTTAAAAACAAGAACCCTTATAACATATTTAATATAGCTGACCACATGTCGTATAAGCTATCTTTCTGTTCATTTTTATTCAGTTTTAGCAGGTGTGTTAGACTTCAATTATAAAAATCATACAGATTAAAGATGTTTAATATTTTGAAATTTTTAAAAGAATTTAATGCACATTACACAAAACGCTCATGTAATTATTTTATATACAGTCTAGTGCATCCCTTTATGCTATAAGAGAACAGAAATATAGCAGTTAGGATAGTTTATTTTACTAGTTTTTTATAAGCATGATTACATATGTATATTTATGTATCACACACAGTCTATTAGTTTCATAGGCTAATGAATTATCTAAAGGATTAACAAGAACAAAGTACTTACTGTGATCTATCTGAAATAGATTTATTTTACACCAATAGAGCTGGCTTTTCATTGTGCTTGTGAGTGAGGCATCAGTTTCTTTTTGCATTCTTTCTCTAGAATTGCCCGTGGAGCAAATATTCTGTGTCTACTCTGTGATGAAAAAAAAAATAAAGAAGGTGACAAAAAGCCATTTTCATTATTATACAAGGCAGATGGACTGATTTGCTATGCTGCTCCACACTGAAACATTAGTAGTGCTACAGCTTTTGAAAGATGCAGACAGAGACAAACAGAAGGGGCACATAGATCAAACACTGCTAAGTGAAAACAAATATTTGTTGAGTGGCATTGAAAAGATGCATATGGTTTCCTAAGTGTCCCCAGCAGCAAAACACTACAGGATGATGCATTTTTATTTGAGGAAGATGACTAAAGAAGAACAGACATTACTAAAAAGGTATCATGGTTTTATCCATTGCAACATCTCATGTGCCTAAGTCCTGAGGTAAAAATGAATATATATATATATATATATATATATATATATATATATATATATATATATATATATATATATGTGTGTGTGTGTGTGTGTGTGTGTACACACACACACCACTATATATATATATATATATATATATATATATATATATATATGGTTATAACAGTTATCAGTTAACTTTATAGAGCGAAAAGAGAGAAATGTTCATGCAGCTGTTGTGGGTGATATAATAAATGAGTTAAGGGGTGCAAAAGTGTTGAGTAAACTCAGTTTCATGACTGGAAATAACCATCTTGAACTCCCCCCAACAGATGGGCAGTCACTATTTTCTCTAGCCACATGAGATTGCTGAGGTACAGAGGATATCTGGGTGTCAGATCTACTGCCAAAAATCATACATAGGGTGCAATAAAATTAATGCACATGATAATGAGTGCAGACTTTCAATGATGCCTTTAGAGTGCATGACAGAAATGAGCTTATATTGTTTTTTTACTGATTTTTTTTGCACTTTGCGAGTATTCCTTAGGCAGTTATTCACTGTATTTACTTTGTTTGGTTCTTACTTTATTCATTCCTGCACTTTTTGCTTCAGCAGAATTGATTGTACATTAAGAAGGATTAGATCTGCAGGACTTTCAGTTTTACATTAAACAGAAACACACTTCAAGGCTTGTCATACAGTATGATGTGCCTGAAATTCTCCATGTCCAACTTGCAAAGTTACAGCTATAAAAGCTAGGGAATGATTAGGAAATAAACAAGTCAGATTCCTGTTTGGAAGAAATCCAAAAAAACTCATGAGGGAGCATCTGGGTACTTATAACAGGGACTGGAGCCAGTGTAGACAAAGGGCCTGTTTTCCAAAAGATACAGCTGACCTCTTTCCTTGAATTTATTTAACTGTCTGGGGAAAGCTACCAAGGTTGCAGCAGCTTGATTGGCTGACTATGTATTATTAATTGCTTAAATCAATTTAATTCAAATTAATTTACAACGAATGATGCCATCTCACATATTTGGTGATCAATTATATTATTATAGCCTCCTCTAAAATCTGAAAAAGTAACTGTTGAAATGATACCTTACTGTCATTAACAGAATCCCAGACTGATGGTCACCTCGAAAATTAATTATAGGATTCAACTTCTCAATGAAACTAGTCTGGAAGAAGCACCCACATCCAACCTTTGAGGAAAATAAACAATATAACTGTTTTTTTCACAAATGCTAGCGGATATCTATGAAATAAAATAAATTGTGACAAACAATGGAGCTGACATTAACCCAGGCAACCAGAATCTCATTTTAGAACCAGTTGCTTCTTTAAAAGCAGCACTGATAAAGGATACCCCAGCTTTCAAAAGTTTGCAAGGAAAACTCAGCAGAATCGAAACAAAGTAGAAATTAAACACTTGACAATTTTAGACTGCTCATATCATCAACATTATTAAGTTCTTTTGAAAGAATTATCAGTTGTAATATCAGAAAAGCATTAGTAACATCATACTTATGGGAATTGTTGTGATATTAGAGCAAATGCCACTAAGACTAAGTTGTCTTCGCTCTAGGGAAAATGCTTGGATCTTCACGATCCTGCTGCCTTACCATATCTTTAATAATATTAGACTTTGACACCAGACAGCAAGGCTTAAAGCATTCCCATCAAGTCATCTGCAGTATATCTGTTTCTGATGAGTTGGAAACATGCACCTGTAAATGAGCCCAGCCTTGCTTACACTCTGTTTTCATTTTAATATATGTATATCAGTACTCTGACTTGCTAGTTTTCTGTAATACTTTCCTTAGCCAGGGTAGTTCATTGTTTTGTCTGAATGTAACTTATGTACGGTATACTTTATCTTCAGGTATAATTTCCATCTCACTCCTAACCTTCCCTGATACTTAGTTATTTTCCATTTTTAAGCATTTTTTGTTATTCTTTATATTGTTGGGGTATACACCTGTTTAGTAATCTAGTTTTTATTTTTACTCATTCTGTCCAAAAAAGTTAAAAAAAAGAAGCGAACAATATAACAAATAAAAAATGCAGAGGTGCAAGCTAATTGCATCACCATCCCATGATCTCTAGATGATTGAGAAACTCCTCTGTCCCCATTGTTCCCTGATCTATCATTAATAACAACTGTTTGATGATTATTGATAAGACTGGATCATAAATCAGTTTCTTATGAACCCTAAAGAATTTTTCCACTGCAAATGACCTTCTATTAAGTGATAGCGTAGATAATTTTAAAGCCCCCCCCCAGCTACAAAAACATGGAGACCTTTGCAGAAGTATACACAAATGACCTGTACAACCACTTAAACAACTGCATAGAAATGGCAGTGACTGACCAAACTAAACCCAGGTCTAACCAGAAAAACAAGCCACCCTCGTTTACCTCTGGCATAAATATACTATACAACAAAAGGAAGACATTCCTGTCTGGAAGTAAGTGGGAGGGTGTACAACAGAGAAAAAAGTGTCCTGTTAGTCTCAACAGGTCAACAGGCAAATCAGTGAACCAGTCAAGTCTTCAAAAGCTAAATATGATACTAAACTACCATCCCAAGCAAATGATATCCAAAAGCATTTTTTAGTTATGTCAGAAATCTTAAGGGAAACACTCGATGTTCTGTTGAGTTGGATGTAGACAGCATTACCTGTACTCAGCTAGAAGAAATAGCAAACATGTTCACCAATAAATTCAGCTCACATTTCACCTCCTCTTCACTTCCATTCACTCCCCATTAAATATCCCCTACCATTCCTTTGCCTGTTATCACAAAAGAACAGGTCATTACTGCACTCAAGCTTGAAACATAGCATCAATGGACCCTGATGAAATCCCAGGAAGCCTATTAAATAGCTTGAAACATAACCTAGCAGATCCATTCAGACAGTCTCCAGACAGACTTTGTCCCAGTAGAGTGGAGGACAGCAGCAGTCATCCCTCTTCACAAGGGGGGACCCTCAACTGACCCAGAAAACTACTTATCCATAAATCTGACTAAACTCATATGTAAGGCTAAAGAAAGGATAATCATGACCTGATTAACAGACTCTAGTCCAAACGTTCAGCTTTGACAAGGGCAGGTCCTGCCTGCTCAGTCTGGTGGACTTCTTTGAGAAGGTCATCAAGGCCATGGCTGAGGGTAGGACAGTGCAAACTGCAAACCTTGACCTGGCCAAGCATTTGACATAATACTCCACTTGGGTATTGTAGATAAGCTCACAAAATTGGTCATAAACCTCTATGTCATCAGAGGGATAACCAAAAGGCTCACAGATAGGGCACATGCTGTTAGAGTGAGGGAATCCACATTCAACAAGAGGCCAGTCACCAGTGGAGTACCACAGAGCTCAATGCTAGGCCCTATCCTGCTTGGGATACACTTCTCAGATGTCATAGTAAATGCAGATAGTCTTTGGCTGACCAAGTCTGCTGAAGATTGCAAGTTGGGGGCAATCATTAACTTTCCCAAATGATGCTGACATCCTACAGAAAGGTCTGATGAAGACTAATGATTGTTGTCAGAACCATGGCCTTAAACTAAATGTGAAGAAGTGCACAACAAAACTTTAGGAAATCAAATACCCCTGCAAATTACAGCATTGATTGAAGTACCCCTAAGGGTGGACCCAGTGGTGACAGATTTGGGTACTCAGACAGATAATAATCTAAACTTTGACCACCATATGTTTACAGTGGTCAGGAAATCATTTTATGTGGCTCAACTTATAAGTAAAGGCATGGCATCCAAATCTAAGGATGTCATAATATCATTGTACTCATCCCTCATCACACCAATAATCAAGTACAATGCACCCTTTGGCATGTACCTCGCCAGGCAACCACAGCAGTTAGAGCATCCTCAAAGGTTTCTCACCAAAACAATACAGGCAAAAACCAACCTGTCATATGCAAACTGATCAAAAGCTCTATCACTGCATTCAATTTCCTACTGATTACTGAGGGGTAATCTGTGCCTGACCTACAGGTCAGTCTCTGACCTATCCCTGATAGAAATGTTAATTTTTTGCAAAACTAGCTGCACAAGGGTTACCTGCTCCAAAAATCTAAAACTGATCCCTGACATGAATAGATAATGCTGGAGATCCAGATAAGTGTTCCAGAGATTGCCCCTTCTCTGGAATTGGTTTCCTACTCACATGAAGAAGAGCCCTTCCCTGACCATTTTTAAATGCAATCTGGACCAATGGATGGGAAATCACAAATTCATTCCTGGGGTGGCACCCATGTATATTATGGACAGAGACAGTCTGTAAAAATAATCAAATCCCCACTTGCTGACCCTTTTTATCTTTCCCAGGGATAGAAAATTGGGTAAAATCTGGGTAAAACTGTCTAGGCTTGTAAAGGCTCTTGAGCCATTAACCTAGTAATCACCTATGTACCTATGAAACAGGAAATCAATTAAATACAACCACTGATTCCTGTTTCAATTAAAGGTATTTTTATCAATAATATTAGTGCATTTTGTTGTTAGTCAATTAAATTAGTAAGCCCAGTACACTAGCAATGTATATGACATATTATAATATGCCTTGCATGGATTTCATTCAAGTATGTTTTGTACAGTGTCCTTCTTACTTAATGAATTCATACTTTTCTATTTATTTATTTTTTGTTTTGGATTAGTTTTTGTGGTATTAGTATAAAAAGCAGTTATTAAATGTACTGCATTGTTTTGCTAAGTAATTAAAATATAGTTAACAGTAACATTTATTGAGCAGTTTCCTTCTGCAATTGTCATAATGTGTTAAGATGATATATAAGTCTAGCTTGTTTGAGTTTGATGAATGAAAGTCATCACCACTGTTTAGCAAAAAGCTAAAATTGTATTTAATTTTATTTTAATTTTATTTTATTTTATTTCACTTTGTTAACCTGGTTATAGCAGTGATTACAAATCACCTATTTAATCATCAGCCCAGAAAGAAATAGAAAATTCAGAAATAGTTTAGACACAAATGTAAACCCAATTTGAAAGTTTGGGGCCTGGAAAGCCCTTAAAGTAAACAATGAATGTCTAAAAATCTGGACTTGTACTGAAGAACCTGAATGGCCGAAATATCCGAGATGAAGGTGTTAGGAGACATTGCTGTCATTTTAATAATAAATATGGTATTAGTAATGGAAAGTGAATTATGCCCTTCCATATTTGACACTTGACCTCCTTTGATTCTTCAGCCTTCACCTGGATTTCAAGTCAAAACATCTCTCAGTGATCATTCCACTTCGTACAGGTTCATTGCAGATGTAGCCTTCATCAGGTGCACCCAAAACTTTCCCTGAAGGAGCGGTGCATTTGATGGAAGACAGGTAGAGGCCTGGATGCTTTATCCATGTTATGGTTGGTTAAGTTTTATATGACTGAGGAGTGCAAAGTGCAGTAACATCAAAGGTGCAGCACACATGCATCTACTCACAGTGTACAGAACACCTGCCATGCTCCACTATGTCTTTCATATACAGTACCAGTGACTCAATAGGAAGTATGCTTGTCACTCATGTCAAGAAGCCCAAAATGCTGTGAGTTCTACTCCCACGCTAGGTATTTGAATTCACTTCCCAGTACTAATACTATAGTGTAGTATAAGAGAGTTTTCATATTGCCCTTTGGCAAAAAAGAGGTTTTTGAGGTCTTATCTGCCAGTGTTGGTTTTAGCGCAGATGGATATAAATAGAGTTGAAATATGTATATGCCGACTCTATATCCATATAGTATCCATACATATCCTCTATGTTAGCCTTTATTCGTACTCTATCTCCAAATTATGGAATGCTCTGCCCTCCTCTGTCACTCAGCTGGACTCTCTAAATATCTTTAAATCTGAACTTAAAACTCACTATCTTAACAATCCAACTTCATGGCTAAACCACCTTGAACAGCAGCGATGTCTCTGTCCTAGTACCTTACTCCTTTTTCCTGTCGTCTCTAAGTACTACTTCTCCTTCTTTCACACTTACTGTAACAAACCTTTTGCTATAGTTTTCTATATTCATTTTCTGCAGTTGAATTTTGTTCTGCACAATGTAGACCTCCAGTCCAAAGTTCTGTTTTTTTACACACTGTCTCCTTAATTCCAATATAGCCTGAATACAAATGTACTTTCATTTTTTTTTTTTGTATTTGTAACTTGTATTTCTTTGTATAACATTACAGATGCATGTATTTTAGTTTTGGAGCTTTTCTCCCCAGGCCTCCACTGAAAATGGGTTCTCAACCCAGTGGACTATCCTCCCTATATATATATATATATATATATATATATATATATATATATATATATATATATATATATATATATATATAAAGACAGAGGGATATTCAAGGAAAGAAAGAAAGAAAGAAAGAAAGAAAGAAAGAAAGAAAGAAAGAAAAAAACTTAACATTCCTAGTAAAAATAAAAAAAAAAAAATCACTCAAAAGTACATCTTTGCATTTTGTTATCAAAGTCAAAGTAAACTTTATTGTCATTTAGACCTACACCTTAGTGAAAACTAAATTAAATTTTGTTTCTTCAAGCTCAATATGCAGACAATACATATAAATATAACATATATAATAAAAAAGAAAAATATTTGACACTAGGACATAATCACATCTTTTGTATCTCTAACTATTAGCAGCACCTATCTCTAACTATTGTTGCACAGGCAGCCATATTGCACAGTTCAGACTTCAGCAAAAAGACTAGCATATTTTCAATTGTAAGGAATGTAACTTGTTCTATGAGTTATTATACAAAAGTTAGATGCTTACAATGAGCTATTGCACAAATGAGAAGAACCTTACAGTAGGTAGATTGCACTTTAAGAAATGAGATTCCCTTCAGACCGCATGGCCACTGATTAGACAACCTGTTGGCTTGTGGTGCTACTCAGGTTTAGTAGTCTCATAGCCTAAGAAAAGTTGCAGAAGTGGTGTCCACCAAAAACTAAAGAAAAAGTATAAATGAACAGACTCAGACCATGGAAAATGAATTAATTTAATGTATAAAAATAAAAACACACCAAAATTATTCCATAAGCACTTAAATCTCTCAAGGAAACTTCCTTAGATAAAATCAAATAATTTCCAGCCCTTTTAAATACCACTTCAGAGTACAGTCATTTGCATAATTCCATTCACTTAATTACATACCGTTCAGCTTTAAAGCTACAATGCACCACATTTATTCATGCTAAAACATCAGCCTCTTCTCTTAAAATAGGTCCTATAAAAACTTGATAATTTAATCCAGGTAAAAATGTGGCATTTAATTTTAACTGATATAAAAAAGAAAAACTGGAGGACTGCTTTGAGCAAAAATACCCCCACAAATTTAATGAAGCACTTTTCGTCTCCCTCTGTAGACAGACTTCTTCAGATCTTCATTAAATTTGTGGGTTTTTTTGCTCAAAGCAGTCCTCCAGTTTTGCTTTTTATATCAGTTTGTTTTTTATTTAATTTTAACTGCCCAACTAACACTCTTTTTAAAAGATTTCTTTGCCAGTCACCACCCCTTGGATTAATTTTAATTTTTTCACCTTTGGGATCTTGGAAAAAATTAAATTAATCCAAGGGGTGGTAACTGGCAAAGAATGATTTTAAAAGGAAAGTTAGTTTGGCAGTTAAAAGTAAATGTTACATTTTTACCTGGATTAAATGGTATTGAAAAGGGTTGGAAATTATTTGATTTTATCTCAGGACGTCTCCTTGAGAGATGAAAGTACTTATGGAATGATTTTGGTGTGTTTTTATTTTTATACATTAAATTAATTCATTTTCCACAGTTGGAGTCCATTCATTTAGTCTCATAGCCTGAGGAAAGAAGCTATTTCTAAATCTAGTCATTTTCTAATGTATACTTCTGTATCATTTGCCCAAAGTTAAGCAGAACAGTCTCTAAGGTACTTAAATAGACAGCAATCTAAACTTTGACCACCATGTGTTTACAGTGGTCAGGAAATTGTTCTGTGTGGCTCAGCTTATAAGAAAAGTCATGGCATCTAGATCTCTGACCATCTTTTTAACTCTACTGAGACATCATGCTGAGTACAGGTCCTATATAGATGGAAGTGCTGACTTGGTGATCCTCTCTGCCACCTTCACCACCCTTTGTAGAGCCTTACAATCTCTAGCCTTGCAGTTCCCATACCATACTGTGATATTGCTTGTCAAGATGCTTTCAATGGTCTCTGTGTAGAAGGTTGTGAGGACCAAAAATAGAAGATTTGCTGTCCTCAACCCGCTTAGGAAGTGGAGCCTTTGTTGTGCCTTCTTGACAATATGATTTGTGTTAATGGACCATGTCAAGTCTTCTGTGATGTGCACCCCCAGGAATTTCATGCTCTTTACACTATCTACTGTTTCTCCCTTGATTGTGAGAGGAGAATGTGCCTCATGTTTTTTCCTGATGTCCACTATCACCTCATTGGTTTTGTTTATGTTCAGTGCCAGGTTGTTTTGTCATACCAGTTACTCAGATGTTTCACCTCCTCCCTGTATGGTGTTTCATCACCATTGCTGATTAAGCCTACTACTGCAGTATTATACATGAATTTGATGATGCAGTTTGAGCTGTTCCTAGCTGCACAGTCATGGGCCAGCATGGTGAACAGCAGAGAACAGAGAAAGCATTCTTGAGGGACTCCTATGTACAGTGTAGTGATGTGTAAGGTATTATTGCCTACACTCACTCTTTGTGGTCAGTCAACAAAGAAGTGCAAAATCCAGTCATACTTGGGAGTGCTGACACCCAAATGAATCAGTTTCTCTATCAGATGTTGTGGTATAACTGTGTTAAAGACAGAGCAGAAGTCAATGAATAACAGTTGGACATAACAGTTTTTGTTTTCCAGATGAGCTAAGGATGTTGAAGTGCCATTGAGATGGCATCTGTAGTGGAGCAGTTCGGCCAATAAGGAAATTGGAGTGGATCCAGTTCTTTGGGGAGATTTGTTGTTAAATAGTCTTTGACCAGTCTCTCAAAGCACTTCATTATGCTAGAGGTGAGAGCTCCTAAACAATAGTCATTCAGGCATGCTGGTTTAGACTTTTTGGGTAGTGGTATGATTGTTGTGTTCTTGAAGCATTTTTGTACTATGGCCTGATGTAGAGATGTGTTAAATTTGTCAGTAAGAACCACTGACAGTTGAATGCAATCTCTTAGCACATGCCCCAGAATGTCATCTGGTCCAGCCACTTTTCTTGGGTTCATTTGGCTAAGAGTTCTCGGACATCAGCTGAGGTGAGACAGAGTACTGCTTCATTTTGTCTGGTGGTGACTTTCATGGATTTTGTGATATTCCCTTCATCAAATCTGCTGAAGAAGGTGTTGAGCTCATTTAGAAATATGGTGTTGTCATCACACTTTGAAGATACAGGCCTGTAGTCTGTTAAGGATCGTGTTCCCTGACACAGGCATCTGGAATCTGTTAGGGCTGAGAAGTGATTCTGAAATTTCTGTCCATAGGCATGCTTTGCCTTCTTTATTCCCCTATTTAGGTTTTTTCTGGTCTTCCTGAGGGCATCCTTGTCTCCTGCCTTAAAGGCAGCATTGTGTGCACTTAGGAGCTCATATACTTCATTTGAAATCCAGGGTTTTTGGTTGGCCCTTACGGTGATGGTCTTGTTGACTGTTACATCATCCAGACTCTTAGATATGTATGCCAACATGGATTCTGTGTACTCATCCAGACTGATGTGTTGGTCCCCCATAGCTGTGTCTTTAAACATAATCCAGTCCATATTCTCAAAGCTGTCCTGGAGTGCTGAGACTGCTCCCTCTGGCCTTACTCTTATTTGCTTCTTGATTGGCTTGCTTCTTATTAATAGTGGTTTGTACACAGGTATTAGCATGATGGCTGAATGATCCAAATTATCCAAGTGCAGTGGGGTACTGCCTTAAAAGCCAGCTTCTCATTGCTATACACTTTGTCCAGTGTGTTCTCTCCCCTTGTAACAAAGTCCACATGCTGGTGATAGGTAGAACTGACTTTAGGTTTGCTTGTTTGAAGTAATCTGCTATTATGTGAACAAACTTTGGATTTTGATGATGCAGTTCACTGATTGATTGGTAAAGTGTGGCCAGTGCCTCGCTGGTGCTGGCACTGGAAGGAGTGTATACAGCTGTGATGCTCACACCATTAAACCTCTTTGGCAAGTTAAAGGTTCTACATCTTAGTGACTAGAACTCAGTGTTTTCAGAGCACTGAGTGGTAACTACCTCACAACTGGTACACTATCTGTTATTTTCATAGATACAGACACCCTCTCCCTGAGATTTACCCTTGAGGATCTGATTCCTGTCAGCTCTAAATAATGTCAGCCCTTCCACATGCACCACAATATCACTGATATTATAGTTTAACCATGTCTCTGTGAACACAAGCATACAACTGTTTCTCACCTTGCTTTTTGCAGTTAGTTCAAGCTTTATATGGTCCATCTTGTTATCCAGGGAGCAAACACTGGCCAGTAGCATAGATGGAAGTGCAGGCCTGAGTGGGTTTGCCTTTAGCCTGGCAGATATTCCAGCTCTAGATCCTCTTTTCCTCAGTCTTTCACATCTTTTCTTCTTCTCTTCATTCTAGAAGTATTAGAAGTCAGATTTGTTTTAACAAGACATTTTAGACCATGATTGAGTATACTACCTTGTTCCTAGAGTTCATGGAGTTCCTCAAGTGTAGTAGGCCTAACAGGCCTCACAGACAACAATGCATCACACCTGCAGCACAGCGAACTTGAAGATCGAATTTGTAGAAGTTTCTCACAACTATAATGTGATTTACCTTCAGTATTTTCCCTTGAATTTGGATTTTTTGTTGTTTTAGATGTAAAACAAGACAAGTAATGCACATTTCCCTAATGAGCTGAAGCAGCCGCAGTCACACAGGGCACCGCCATTTTTTTATACATTATTCATCAGCGTTTTCTTCCTTCTATCAAAACTTCTGAAGCAATTGATATTTTTTCTCAAGTCTCTTAAGATTCATCTACAATGCAAAACCTTACTGTGCACTGCTGCCCCATGTATCTGTTTACAACTTCCATATCACACACTTAAAGGGAATTTTCTTGTTGTCCTGGCAAAATTGACCTTATTCTGTATGAATACCACAACCTTAGGTTTCCTTATAAACATAACCCCTGCCTTGTGGGACTAATGTAGTCAACAAAAGTAAATAATAATGGCAATAATAGGTGTCATCTGGCTCCCTCAAGGGCAGTGTAGGCAGTAACATTTCACATAGATTCTACCTTGGTTAGGAGAGAAGGCCTTTTACCTCTGGGTCATATCCTTCCAGATAACTTTTTCATTAGTTCAGACATATTCTTGAACTAGAGTTGTTAGCAGAACAGATTGTCCCCTATTTCTGTGAAATGACCGATGCATTATAAATTATCAATGCAACCTCACCTGAGCAGCAGAACATGCTATTCTAGCTGACATGTTAAGAAAGATGTTTAATTGGAATGTTGATCTTGTTCAGTGTAGCTGGAAAGGTTAGTTTCATTGTGTCCTAGATGAAGACAAGGCAGCAATGACAAGAAGATGGCAGCTTGATTCCATCTTCCTCAGTGAAGATGAGGGTGGTACATACTGTGTAAAACCAGCATGTAACTCTAGGTATTAGTTAACAGATTTTTTTTGTTTGATTGGGCTATTTGAATCTTAACTTATAATGACTACCGATTACTAGCAGAGGACTTCATGCAATGCCTTTTTTGTCAAATTTCGGTAAGAATAAGTCATGTCATTTACCAGAGCCTGTGTCTGCATTTGTAGTCGCATTAATGTCAAATGATAGACCCACTAGAATAAGACTGCTGGCTGGAAAGTAGTCCCTAGGGCTGAGAATGTACTAATTGCTTGTAGTGGGTAGTTTACTGTGATTGTTCAAGGTGATTTCTGTAACTGCCAAGTTATCTAAGTTCCTGCTTCACATGCATGCTCAGTTACCTCAGACATTTCACTGCCTACTGTTTATCATTGATTCTATTAGTAAGGGGGGTATGGCCATTAAGTCTCACAGCTATATTTTTTGAAGTTAGAAAGGGATTTAAGGGGGCAATACACCCATACTAACATAATGAACAAAGAGGTAATAGCTGATAGATGGATGCTCATATTGTGGGAAATTTTTCTTGGTCTGTTCTTAGTAGCGATTCTTTTTGTCTGCATGTGTGGATTTTCTTTTTGGAATGAGCATTATTACTAGCTTTTCTTATAATATGGTATACGTACTTATTTTTTTATTTTTCTATGCATGCATTTATGCTTTTATGTACATATGCATGTATGTATTTAATGTTATTAAGTGGGTTAAAGCATTAAAACAAAATGGACATTTTTCAGTTCAGGTTCGTAGTTACAAAACAGAGTAACTAAAACAGCATGAAACAGTTAGATTTAAATAAAAATGTGATATATTAAAATAGATATTAATGAATAAAATGTTAACAATAACATATTTTCATAAAACTAGAGGCAGACAATAATTTAAGCCAATACAGGAAGAATAGCATTTAAGGAGATGAGGTTAAAACAACGCATGAGACAGAGGAAAGATGCAACCTCGTTTCTCTTGAAGGCTTTCAAACAACTATTTTTCAAACAAGGAGCACTGTTTAAGCATAGTTTTGTTTCATTGGCAGCTGACTGGTACTTCTTCATTTTCAGAGAACATTTTAACTCCTTTACACATTGAAATCTGTGTTGTATTTATAGTATTGATTTAGTCAGATGTCAGACTTTGTGATGTGGTTTATTTCAGTAATGTTTATTATGAATGTGGCCATTACTGTTAGCTGTATAGAGATAAATGGAGTTTTAAACTGAACTATATTTAGTTTTGTTAATACAGAATAGTGTACAGTGAATGAAAGTATTTCTTGATGTTGACGCAGTCACTAATTGGAAGTGGGCAATGTAACTTGCTGTGGTATTCTCAAACAAATGTTACACTTCTTAGTCTTGCATGCCCTATGCAAGTCATCTTCACCCTGAACACATCATTTGTGTCAAGAGGTGCTTCCTTCTGTCTGCCATAAGCAGATTGCAACTTGATGATTAATTGCTCAGTGTTCTTTAAACATGCACCTTCCAGGAGAAAGTAAGTTAACATTACCAAAGGATTGACCCACTATTGCCCCATGCACAACCCCATCTTATGAGTTGCTTACATTTTTGTCATGTCCATAGCGTAAAAGTGTTTTAGAATCTCCCTTCCTTGTTTTGTTTCCTCCTGCTCCTGCATCATATAGCCTTTGCCCCATAAACTCATTTGTTTGCCCTTTTCCTAATATCTGTGAACATTGGGGCGGGGGACGATACTCGGGTTTGCCTACATCATCTAGCAGGGACAATGTTTCTTAGTTTCACTATGACTCTTCAAAGCTAACTGGCTTTATAGCACAGATGTCTAGTAATATTGTCTGTGGCTGACAGATCAAGTACATAAATGCTTGAAGCTCAGGAACCTGAGCTTGCACTGATATGAGTAAATGAAATGCAAACAGAAACAAGCCAAAGACATTTTTTTATGTAGGGACCTTCTCTCCACAATCTCTTGCTTCATTATTCTCATTCTGAGGTCACTGCGGAAAGAGGCATCATTAAGAAGCAATCAAAAACCTATCTTGCACGTTCTCCTGGAAGCTGCATGTTTCAAGAACACTGAGCAGTTATGCTTGATGAACTATATGATACAAGCAAACACATCTCAAGCCAGTCACCGAAACCCATGAAGTTTGTTTTCCCACTAAAAGTTCTAGCCCCAACCCCAGACCACCCACTGTGTCCATCATTAAAGGAGGGTCTATTACAGAGTTCTGTTGGTCTAGATGCACTTCCATTTATCCACTGATAGCCTTCTTTGGTGCAAGTACTGTTTGTCAAGGCAGAGTATATGCCCCAGCTCCTACACCACCTCTTATTTTGACACCCAGCTTCTTCCAAGTTTCAGTCTTGTGACAGAACGAACATCCATCCTTTTCTCAGAATGAGTAAGCCAACATCAGCAGCAGCTCAGTTTTCTGCTAGTTTACACCAGGTGAGTTAATAGCTGATGCCAAGTCATCTGGCTCATAATCAGGACTTTATCCAGCTGTGCTACAGCAACAACTGCACCTCTACTTTTTGAACCAGGAACTTACATGGGAATGTACTGTCAAATGTGAACCACTCTATGCAAGCAAGCATTTCCCTTATGTCTATCTGGACCAGCTACAAATTGTTAGTCCTATTTAAGCTAATAATAAATATGGTTTCCATGCCTCGATTTACTACATTTGTTATATCTACGCTTGGATTTATTAAGATTTGCATTTTGGCACTACATTTATTTTGCTGTGTTTCCTAGTGGTCCAGCTCTTAAGCTTTGGTTGATTACATGGTTTATTTCAGCTTAGGATGAGTGTTTGGCGTCTTTTTGCTGTTTAAGCTAGGGTTAAAAAAAGAGTTGGTAATTGTTTTCTGTGTCTCAATCTACCCTATGAACTGCTTCCATTTTTATATTTTTGTGTGCTTGTGTGTGTGTGTGTGTGTGTGTGTGTGTGTGTGTGTGTGTGTGTGTGTGTGTGTGTGTGTGTGTGTGAGTGTGTGTGTATGTATCAGTTAGTTTTGACACATAACTCTCCCCATACACACTGCTGAGTAAGTTCAAAGTAATTAATTACTCTTTATGGGAAAGGTGCATCTTATATGTATGTCCTGAGATGATCACGCATATTTCAAATAGATTCTAAGTATGGGTAACTTACTTAAAAGTTAGATATGTATCCTATTCTGTGTACAAGAGGCTATTCAACTGTTAGAGGAAGATGAGATCTCATGACTTTTCATTTTTTTTTTTAGTGTTCTATTACAGGTAGGTCTATAGTTACCATCCACCCCTGAGCCTTCTTAACAAGTGCATAGACAAAAAGCTATGCCATCCTCTTCATGAATATTATGCAGATATTTTCTATATATAGTACAACACAAGTGCTGCTGCAAGTGTCACTAGGAACAAGTAGTTATTCTGGTTTACCTAGATTCTTTGTGACATCCACATCATTTGTTTTTTGCATAGACTCAGTTTACAAGCAGTAAACTTTGCATTTTTCCAGTAGTGTTTGCCTATACATCAACCTAAAAACCTACTACAGTTCTTGTTTGCATGCTGTTGTGTGAACCATGGGTCCAGTCTTTGTCCTGAGGTCCATGAATAGAGATAAAGATTAAGCATACATTCAACCTATCATATAAGAAGCTACCAGCCCATATTTTCAAATGTGTAAATGTAGTGCATATTTTGTTAGTCTTATTTTTTGTACGAGACACTATTATGTTAAACTAAAAGATTGTAGTTTTTACCATCAGCGAATGTATACATACGCACACACACACACACACACACACACACACACACACACACACACACACGCACACACACACACACACACACACACACACACACACACACACACACACACACACACACACACACACATGTTTTTAAATATCATCCATACTGATAGCTACAAATAAAGGAATGGATAAATATTATGTGATTAGGCAAATGCAAATATCATCAGGTTGATAGACCCTGTCACCTTTTCATACAACTATGTTTACATGATGCCACTGTAAAAAATAAATGAAGATAATATTGACTGCTTTTACTGGAATTTGTGCCTTTCACTACTTTAGTTCATACTCCAGGTAATAAAACCCCTATAGAAATAAAGTAGCATAGATACCGTGAGGATTAAATGTTCTAAAATATTAAGTTTTTATAAAGAACATGTAATGACCAAGTCATTGTCATTATTTCTAGCAGGAAAAGATATTTCTACTCAACATCAGAAGTAAGTGCTATATCACAATATGTGATCAGTACCAGTGGTTTGTGAGTTATGGTGTATACCCACTAATATTTGTACAAGTGTTTATTCTACTTTCTTACTTGAAGGGTTTTAAGGGTCTCCATGGTGGATTCAACAACTTCTAATTCCTGAAAGAAAAACCATGTAGGCAAATAAGGAAATGACAATGGGTAATACACTGTTGTATTTTTTTCCAAAGGACTCCTCTGTTTTCTCTTTTTTTTTGGGGGGGGGGGTATTTGCTGTTAATTTATTATACCATTTTAAATTTATTTAATTAATGATTGCAAAATAAAGTCCGTCTATGTTGTGTTGTCAATGTTAAGCAGGAGGAAACGTGGCCAAAGGACAAATCACTGGCAACCAATATTTTAGTTCATAGTATTAAGCTTAAAACTAAAGTCCAAGTCTTTAAAAACTTTCTGTTTTGCAAAGAATGTGGAAAGTTTTCATCCTGATTCTTTAAGACTTACTCAGATCTGAGGAAGTCTTGAAGAATCAAAATGAAAGCGCTCATCCTTCTTTGCAAAATAGAAAGTTTTTAAAGAATTGGGATTTGTTTTTAAGTTTTATATTAAAACTTTAGATTTTAATACTGCAACCTAAAATATCAGTTGCTAGTGATTCATCTGTTGGCTGCGTTTCCCTTAATTTTGTAGGTTTTTTTCTGGTGTTTTAATGTTAAGCGGGAAAAAGAATCATATTTGTTGATAGCATCTCTTTGAACGTGGAGAATGTATTCTTGCATAATTGAATACGTTTAGACTATTTGGGCTCATGGAATCTTTTCTAACCTTTACCCAGCTTGAAAATTCCACCCAAACAGGTTGAGAAGACAGAAAGACTAAAAGAGTATTTAATGAAAGGAAGCAGCTTTCTTGGCATTTTACAATATTACATAAACAGAGACATGCAGCCCTGACTACAGTGCCAGTTTGTCACCCTCAAGGGGTTGCAATGATTTAAGCAAGGGATATATGTCATAATGGCAAAAAGTAGCTCAGACACTCTATTACAGTCATCATGAGCACACACAGTCAATCACCAAGCACTGCATACACATGCACACCCATGGAAGTAAGTGTGTGTGTATGTATGTGTGGTTTAACACCGTATATCTTTTTACTGGTGACTGGGTAAGCCTACTGGGCATAATTGTCCCTTTTTAGGGGGAACCTGGGAGTTCTGTCTGGTTGAATCAAACCATGTACTCTGGGCACAGGAGGCAACTTATTAAAAACTCAGAGCTTTATTCCACTGCACTAATTGCTAGAAATACATTGTTCTTAAAAGCATTGTGTTGATAGGAGCTTTTAGTGCATACAACAATTCCTTTGTAAGTTGCAGATAATGGGTGACAACACCTGCTCTCACCTCCCACTACCAAGTACACTGAGGTGGTAAATGCATGGGCTTAATTGTAGAAAAGAATAAATGGTCATGCCCATTGGAGAACTTAACAAATTTTAAAAAAGCATCCATATAAGATGTGCAATTACAGCAAAGCAGAAAAAAAGTACACTGCATTCCTCAGCATGTATCTGTATTAACATAGTCCACAAAAGCGTTGCATTAGGAATGACACAGGTAGGTAAAATCTGTTGCAGTTTATTCCACAAGTAAACAATCCTTGTTTACTTGTGGAATAAACTGCAATAGATTTTACCTGCCTGTGTCGTTCCTAGTGCAACACTTTTGTGGACTGTGTTTATACTTTTTTGGCTGTTTATTGCACCTGGTTTACCTGAGTTGTGCATAGCTGTGTTTCTGCAATGTATCTGTATTAACCATATTTAAAAACATAATCTTGCTTAACTTCGTGTCACTGTTCTGTGCAGTTTGGAAAATAAAGTTCCATGGATGTTCCTTGAAAAGATCTGAGATCCCATTGGGATTTTCCCATTCAAGAAAATGAAGCTAAGTAAAACAAACAAATAATGTCCTGTATTCAAATATAGATTGTTTCTTTTTACTTTTTTTGTATAAACAAATATGAACAGAGCTATGCTGCTGCAGGCATCTAATAGCAAAATGCAGTAATACACACATTTTATACCTTAATTTATTTTCTATTTATGTGACCAACTAATTTGCAGACAAAAAATAAATAAATAAAGCATGACTGAAATGTTATGCATTTAAAATGTGAGTACCATTCTCATATTATTAAAGTTATCAAAATGCTAGGGTATGATAAATAAGATCTGTTTTTATAAGGTCAAATATGGCCGAGGAATGAAGCTTCTTGCTGCTGTTTCAGAAAAGGAAGATGACCTAAATTAAGTTCAACGTATTCTTTAAGCCATGTGGTACAGAAGCAGTTGTACATCTGTACAATGTATAGCACTTACTCTTACGAAAGCTAGCATTTTGTTACAGTAATTTATGGAAAGCAGCATAAAGCCACACCTTGGGAGAGGCTGCTATAAACATCCCAGAACACAGAAATGCACACATGCAGCAGGTGTGTCAATGTGTTATGTATCTTATTTATTTCACTGTTGGTATACATTTTTGAACAAATTTAGCTTTTTGGGATCATACAAGCACTTAGTTGCAAAAGACAGGCTCTCTGCTTTTGTAGGTCTCACTGGTTTGATTGCATCTGCTCAGGTTTATTATGAATAACTACAGATTGACCACCAGGGTGTTAAATGCTAAATTCATTAAACCTAAGTCAGTCCTTACTAATCAAGCAATGTCCAGACTATGGCTACATTTGCACATTGTTTTTGCACATTGCTAATGTATATTTTGCATGTACAGTTTTCTGGTTTTATCAGTAAACAGAAGTTTGACAGCAAACCACAAACACTGTTTTTCTTTAGGTGTGGTGATGAAGCCCCATTGCTGTTGTACACCTGCATGGCTTCTAATTACACATTAAGAGCTACTTTACGAATGGTTTAATGGCCAAGCAGCAGACTGAAATGCTACAGGGTGGAGCTGAAATAGAGCACAAGCTGTAATTTCCTTGTGTCAGAAGGTGAATGTGTGGTTGCAGTTGCTTTAGTTTGCCTTGGAAATGATATGGGGCTTCGACCATTTCACTTTTACTTTGTAAAAGTCTCTGGGCATGGAAAATTTTAGAAAACCACACTATCTAAGAACCTGAACCACATCAGTTCTGGTACAGCTGACAGTGGTGTAGCACATGAGTGAGTGACTAGGCCCATAGGTACGAGACATAGCCACAGCAATACCACACAAGTAACACTATGTCTGAGTCATAACTTCTATTAATACACTCCAAAGTTTCTAGTACTATTTATCAACACATTTTGTGCTTTACCTGCTAAATGACATTTAAATAAAACATGTTTTTACAACAACAGTGTGTACTTTCAAAGGACATAGAGTATTTATCTTTAACTTAGAGTATTTCTCTTTAACTTAGTTTTTTGCTTAAAAAGATCTTCATAGAATGATTCTATCTGATTAAATCTGTGTGATGAAATATGTAGTGCCAATATGCTGCATTTTGAAGTTTTGTGCATGTGTGCAGGGAACACTTAGTGCAGGACTATCTGTGGAAAAAGGGGTTAATACTGTGATGGAAAGAAAAATCAATATGTACATTATTAATTTTGTTTCAACAATTGCTTCCCAAATCATAAAGTAAAGTCTTGTTATAATGACCATAATTACATTTCTTCACTAAAACAGAATTCAGATATTGTATAAAGCAAACACCAGAACGTTCATAAATATTCTTCATTCCACACAGGTTCTGCTTGCAATTCAGTGTCCATTTTCAGAATATGTAAATAGATGCTCACAATGTTTTACAGAATACTTTGTTGTTGAACCATTCTGCCATGGTAGTCTCCCTATTTTTACCCTGGTTACGTGTGTCTGTCAACCTAGACTGACTTTACTGGCTAATCTCATGTCTAGCAACCACATCAGAGCTGCTATTTACTCCATTATAGGATCATAGGAAATACAAGGCAACTGAGTCTTCATGTACTCCTTCCACACCCACGCATTGAATCTCCTGTCTGGAGGAGGGCCAAACCAGCCAAGCCAGGGCTGAATTTGTGAATACCCATCCAATCATTCAGTTCCGTATGAAGGAAGATAATATATCACTCTGCTTAATTTGCAGTAGGAGTCTACTCCAGAGGTAGAAAAGGCAATGTATGATAAACCCATCTCTCGACCTTGTTTTATTAATCTGCTGGTGAAGATTTAGATCCCTTGTCCTGGTGTGTGTGAGACTATTCAACTTGTGGAGATGCAAAGATAGAGGACCATTTTGCCCATAAGGTCTCAGAAGGCACGGCACTTATCTCCTCTGTCTGTAAGATATTGAGTATAGTGGCAGTTCTTCTAGTCTTTTCTGATAGCTTAAGGATTTTAAGCAAGTTATCTTTAGGAATCTATGGGGTATTTTAAGTTGTTTGATGTGTCTAATATGATAAATTCCAAAGGGGGCATTGTATTCAATAATCAGATTAATCAATGCTGAATATAATTAGGCAACAACCTCTTTAGATCTGGATGATGCACCTTTAACAATTAACTGCTCTAAGTAAATGAACTTTCTTGCTACTGTTATTAAATGATAATGTAATTAAATGAAAACCAGTATTGTCTATGTCATATGCTGGGCAAGGGATAGTTTACCAAATATGACAATATTACACATTTTAGCGCTCAATTTAAGCTCACATTTACAAGTGTTAAGTTCTTGTTGCAGGGCTTGGTTGTCAGAAAGTGACTTGACAATGACTCCCAGTTTATAGTCATCCACAAACTTGGCTAGCCAATGATCTAGATATCAGAAATGTAAATGCCAAATGAAAGGGGTCCAAGCATGGAGCCCTGTGGGACAACACTGGCTGACTTCATGCTCTTTGATGAGGTACCTGCTATCTGTGACATTTAAGTTCTGTCTTTTAGTCAATTTCCTATCCATCTTACCATACAGGGAGCTATTTGTAATGCATTGAGCTTACAAACTATGCTAGTGTGAAGTATGTTGTCAATGGCCTTGGCCAGGTCAAGATAGGCTGTGCTGAAAGCATGATTGCTGTCAACAAACAGCCTGTGTAACTCTCTAAAGAAGTTTATTAGATTCATTAGATAGGCTCTACCCTGGATAAAGCCAAACTATTGTGAGTCTAGTCTAATGAAATTTTAACCTGTTAGTCAATCAGATCAATTATAATATGTTTCATGGTTTTGTAAATAACACTCATCATGCTAATGGGTGTGTAATTCCCTAGTCAGTGATGGGGTCATCCTTGCAGAATGGCATCACTATTGCTGGCCGACAAACCTCAGGGAAGAAACCAGCGGCTAAACAATGAATAGTTTAAAGAGTGGCTCAGCAGAGGCTTGCTTAGTACTGTTTATTAAACAATCAAGTATATTGTCAGATTCCATGGAGGAAGTATTTTTACTCTTAATGAGCACCTTTAGTACATAACCTTTAGTGATGATGAGGGGGAGGCCATGGCCTTTAGGGATAAGTAAAGTTTGAATAGTTATTTCCATGGAGACGTTAGCACTGAATTTGTTTTGTACTATTTTGGCAATTTCTACCATGTCAAAATAGATGGTGCCATTTTGTTTAAGTTCAGTGCAATTACGGGTCTAATTTCTTAAGTTTGCAATGCAACTAAAGCTGGATTTGAAGTTGTTCTTAGCTTCAGATGCTAACCTAAGTCCATGGGCTGACTTAGTAATCCTGATAGTATTTTTCAAGTTCTAGTACATTTTCTAATGTAATCCTTTAGTTAAGGGCCCTTTAATCTGCTCTATACTTTACAGATATTTTTTTCATTTATTGTAAAGTTTATTTATGTCAGTGGACATCTAGCATGGTTTGTGTTTAAACTTCCTGTTATTTTTAGATTTGGTAGGCACTGTCAGTTCTATCCATTTATCTAAGTGGACAGTGAACTCCTTTATGAAATTACTTCCTGTGGTAATGTCTGTGTTTCTGCAGGAATAAGTGAATTTTGAAAATTTAAAATTTGATGAGATTTGAACATTTGAAATCCTTAAATTATGAAATATTGGTATCTGTAGGCCTAGAAATTACAACAGTGAAGGTTACTAGTTTACGATCTGACTTAACTAGAGAAGGCTATACTAGGAAAATAGTACACAAAGAAACAGTATTCATAAGGATTGCATCAAGAATATTATGTTCTGGGTTTATTATCTATCTGGTCTAGGAAGCTTTTATTCATGAAATCTAAAAATCATTGAGCATAACTTACATCTGACGTACAGTGCTTGAGTTTAGTAATGGGTAGTTCCAATCTCCCAAAATTGTGGAGTTTTTGTTTATAGAAAGTTCATTCATTACATTTAGGAACCTTAAGTGATTATCAGTGGCTACTGAAGGTATCCTGTAATAGGCTATACATTGCTAGTCGGTCCTGTTTAATGTGATTTGTAACAGTTCAATGAGTTCTGTTTGTGGGTCCCTGGTAATCTGTCTAGAGGTTTTATAGTTCCTAATAGGGAAACACCACCATAGTTGCTAAAAACTCAAGTATAGAGGGAGCGCTTTCTGAACGTTTAAATCCACTATTTCATCTGGCCCTATTCCCAACACACATGTCTGTGTGTGATTGAATGTCTTTTCTGATCCCAAGCTTTCTTCTAGCCTTTCTCCCCCCACTTCCTACGTACTTTGTACTTTGTGGCCATTCATCTGTTTGTATAAGTACAAGAAAGAGGCCCTGTTTTAAAGAAAATGAGTGAAGTTCCTCAGGATAGGGTTTGCCTTTTAAATGGTATTGTACTGCAACACCTATGCTGAGTAATATGTCATTCCGCAGCAAAGAATACTCCAATTAGGGGAATCCAATCAGTAAATTACCATTCTAACATTCAGTCATTCTCATTTCTACAAAAACTTTCAAAAAAATTTGTACAAAGCTTTATTGACCACACAAATCAGTGTTTGCAAATGGTTATTCCATTTGAAGATCCGGATAAAAACGTTTGCACTTTTTCTGCCCCCCACCCCAAGTTGTCTGTCCTGACAGTCTATCTCTGTTCACTTAAGCTGCCTGCACTAGCTAGTCCTGTATTTGGCTACCACTTAATCCTTTCATTCTACCATTATACTCCAAAACAGTGGTGGGATCACAAGATCTGTCACTAAGTGTCCTGCAACTATAAAGGATGAAGTACAGTCTCATAATAAATACAGGAAATATCAAAACTCAGTGGAATGCCATTAAATCATTTTTGTATCGGGTTGGGGTTGTATCTATGGTGACTGACAGAGCTACACTTCCATGCCACTTGCTGCTCATATAGACTATTTTCCTTTCTTTTAATTAACTTGTTGACAGGCTAGAACAATGAACCCACTTGATTAAAGCTGAGAATCAGAAAGCATGGTGAATTTTTACATGGGAATGGGTATAATACAGCATGAAGGCAGTGCATGCTACTCATCAGAGTAGTTAAGTCCTTGTTACTCCATGACTTCTGAATAAAAGATGAACACATAAAGTGAATGAGAAGGAAATAAACATGCAGGTTTGTACTGTCATCAAAGGTTCAGTATTCACTTCTGGTTACTGTCTTTATGCAGCTTGACACAGTTTGCTTACGTTAATGATACAAATTGTACAAATTCCAAGGGCAACTGAAAGCATCCAACATACAGGTCTGAAATCTCAGCTAACAAACCTTGCTTAACTACAGGATGCGTAGTATCCAAATGGATGAAAAATATGTAAACACAGCAGTTATGTCCAAATTGGGAATTTTGCCTAACGCTGCAACTGTTTTTTAATAATATAGAGTACAGACCATTTTCTGACTTGTCAAAGGGGATATATTAGGTAAGAGTGGTGTAAATGCTCTGATAGTTTATGCTGCAAAGGAGTTGCTTCCTATATCAAGCGTTGGATTTCATGAGTCCTCATTTGCCTAGTGTGTGACTGAACAAATCTCTCAGCCAGATAGTACTCCTGAATCACTCCTTAAAAGAAATACTTTTGTATATGGAGTTACATCATTAACCAAAAATAGAATACAGTAAACAGTTAATAATGCATCCTCTGCAGAAAACTAAGTGCAAATGTAAACAAGATTTCTGTTAATACATTTAGGATAAAATAAAGAAAAATATTTGCATATATGCATTCTTTGCAAGAAAACAAATATACATGCAAGCTCCATGTTTTTTTTTTGCCCCCTTGACCCTCACACCCCTATTAATATATACCAACTACAAGATTGCACAATAGTGGGGTAAGGGAAATTTTCTAATCCTGATTGTGCCATGGCCTTTCACTAAATGATGGCAACATTCTGTGATCATATCACTATGTGATAGTTTGTGCCGGCAGTACAAATGTTCAATATTCCAAACATTCATATAAATAAATATACATAAATATATATATATATATATATATATATATATATATATATATATATATATATATATATATGAATATATAGGTCTACTTCTAAATTTTGAAGTTTCAAAACTTCAAATTTCTTATGGTCAAGGCAATAAGATCTAAGTTTTGAAACTTTGAAATGTAAATAAAAAAAAAATAAAAACAAATTTTTTTTTTCATGTTTTTAATTAAATATACCGACTCTGAGATCACACTAGAGCGAGGAGAATGGTAAATATACCAATCCGCACTGTATGGCGATCTCCATTTAAACAGTTTGAATTTTAAAAACTTCGATCTTATTGACTCCACCATAACAAATTTGATGTTTTGAAACTTCAACATTTAGAAGTAGACCTATTAGACCCATATATATATATATATATATATATATATATATATATATATATATATGAGATTGCTGTGGTGAAAACACAAATCATTCAGTAAACAGTAATCAAACAAAATATTCAAAACTGTAATACTTGAATACAAACAAAAAAGAAATAAATGACAAAAAACAGCATTTTTTGTGCAGTTGCAAGCCACCTTGCACCCCCCTCCCATGTTGGGGGTTACATCCCCAAAACCATCTCCTACTTTTATATACCAATTCCAAGACTACCCTGCAGTGAGGAAAGAGCAGATTACCATCCCCCCGTGTAGTGCAATGTCTTTTCATATTCAATCACTTTTACAGTCTTTTCACAGTCTGAACAACTGGATATTCAAGAGAGAGAGAAAGAGATGGGGACATAGAAATAGATATAGATATACATATACATATAGACATAGATATACATATAGATATAGATATAGATATAGTTCATTTGGTTGCTATTAAGTTTTGTCATAAAGTTTTTTTGGTGGTAAAAATGGTCAAATGTCCGCATTTGTCAATTAGTAGAGCAATGTAATTATGTATTATCAGATATAAGAAAAGGGGGTAATGACAGTATTGGCATAGAGGTTCAGTATATGTGTGTGTTTGTGTGTGTGTGTGTGTGTGTGTGTGTGTGTGTGTGTGTGTGTGTGTGTGTGTGTGTGTGTGTGTGTGTGTGTGTGTGTGTGTGTGTGTGTGTGTGTGTGTGTGTGTGTGTGTGTGTGTGTGTGTGTGTGTCTGTGTACAAGTGTTTGCATGTTAGGGGTTTGACTAATTATGTAAGAGGATAGATGTCTGTTGTGTGTTTTGGTATAGGTGTATTCGAAGTGTGCTGTTTTTTTTTTTGTAGTAATACTGTTAGAGAAAGGGTCTTTAGTGCTTTAATAATAATAATAAAAAAAATGCGAACAACTGTCAGTTAATACTTAGAAGATAAAAAGTGCACGTTATACCAATGAGTTGGTAGCTCTAACTATGAAACCAAAAGTGAAAAGAAATAAAATACCTCGAAGATTAAGAATTACTAAGTAGGGTTGCTGCAGCGCAGAAACATATTATTTGCATTGTCCATGTTATGGATTTGGCTATAGACCTTAATCAATCAGCCACAAGAGAGAAAGAGAGTGAGCCGTGTGAGAAATCAAAGGCAAATAATTAGAGCAACTACAGCGCAGTGTAAATTATTAACATTATAGATTCATATGTTCATAGGCATGTACTAGGCCAATGGCCCTGGAGCCTTTACAAGCCTAGCCCATAGAAGTGTTCTGGCATCATGCCACTGTTAGTTCCTGGTGCCTCTATCAAGTAGAGCCACTGGAGTGATCCCTGGGGTGAACTTTCTATTTCCCATCCACTCATCAATATTTCTCTTGAAAAGGGCCAGAGAGGTGTTCTGCTTGACATGTGCGGAATGTCTATTCCAGAGCATGGGCAGTCTCGGGTTATGTACCTGTCCCTCCAGCATGTTCTGTTGATTGTGGTAATGAGGTTGAGGTCCCTGGAGCATGTGGTGTGGAGGGATTGGGATTTCTTTAGTTGTAACATTTCTCATAGGGCTGGATCAGACATGGCTTTGTAAGTCAAGCAGAGATCGCCTCTTAATAGACAATATGAGACAGAAAAAAGCTGGAGATTTTTGAGTCTGTCCATCTAGGGCATGTGTTTAAGGCCTAGCATCCTCTTCGTGAGGTACTTTTGTGGCCTATCCAGCTGTTGCAGGTGTTTAGTGAGGTGCATACTTTCTAGGTTTAGGCTTGTATTCAGCTGCCATAAATGAGTGATTTGGCAGCTATGGTTGAGGTAAGATGGTTTCAAGGAGTAGTTTAAAGGTACAGAAGAAGCAGTAGGTTTTGCAGTACTGTAAGATGACAGTAAGTCGATGATGATATATTGAGATGAAAGACACAAGAACACAGTGAAGTAATTTTGATGAGTTGTGTGAGAGAGACAGTTTAATGGAGGGGTTTAGAGAAAAGGTGTTGGGGGGTGACTGGAGATGGTTCAAATGAAAAGATCAGGTCGCCAGAAAAGAGTAGATTAAAGAATATTAGTAAAAATTATTAGATGTAGTTGGATATTTATCATATCTGGTGGATGTAGTTTAATGGGTTATAAGGAGCTGAGGTATTTCCATGGTGAATGGCATAAACGTGATCCTGTTTAAGATGTTGCATAAATATTATGTTTATGGGTCTGTTTTAGGGTCAGTGGGTGGAGTCCCAGTTTCTGGATACATAGGAGAAGTAGAGGGAGACACTTGAAGAGTCATTAGATTTTTATGACTAGTAATAACCTCTGCTGAAAATGGACCTGTGTCCAGTCAGACTTTCCTGGTAAACAAATGTAAAATAAAATAAATAAATAAATAAATAGGTGTTTGTCTGTGGAGTGAAGTGTTCTGTTGGAGGAGTAGGGATGAATTATATTGCTGTTGTTGGGGGAGTTTATCTGACTTATAAATTAGGTTGTTTGTAGTGACTAAGTGAAAGAAGGTTAGGGTATGTTGCAGTTCAGTCCACAGTCTGTATGGGATATTAGCAACAGAGTTCATCATTTTATTTTAGTATTCTTTCAAGGAGGTTGGTTTGGGTAATTTGCAGATTTATAAAATGGGACCACTTTACTGTAGGTTGGTACATTGTGGCAATAGTTTTCCAAGTTTTTGATTTTTTTTTTACTGCTTACTTTTGATGATGATTTTGTTTCCAGCATTAATTTCTGTTATTATCTCATTTGTCCATCTCTGCTCCTGTTACTGTAGTCAGTCTCCCTAGGTCATGCTATTCATTGATTATAACCCTTTGTTGTTGCTCTCTTGGTGACATGTTCAAGGACTCTTTTAACAAATACAATGGTGGAATACTGAGCCTTTGAAATACTAAGGTCACCCCTCTTGTGAAAGGGTCCTTGGTACCAAGCCCTGTTCTCTTGCTTGAATATGAGTTTGATGTGGAGTTTTAATACTGTTGTCCTGCCATTTCCTCATCTGCTGCTCACCTGAACATGAAGAAGGAAGCATGTCCCAGAGGTGGAGTTCCTAAAGACAAAAAAGAGAAAAGAAGCAGAGTGTTTGCCATATTTCCTTTGGTCATGCCAGTGAGCACACCAGTCAACAATTAACTACTGGTGAGTTGCATATTCCCCTGGGTCAGTGCCAGCAACATCAGCAAAAAAGATTATCATGGAAGAACTTCTTTAATTTTAATTTTTTTCATGAAGTTTTTCTTCACAATCAGCTGTCCTTAACTGTTGACAGCTTAAGCTGGAAAACACGTGATGGAAGCCGAACTGCTAAGTGATTATAAGAATCTCCAGTCTCATTGCTTTACACTTTGTTTATCTTTGTTATATTTAATTAAATTTGTCACGGACAGAACACTTTATCTTCATAGATTTGCCTCTTCTCTTTTGCAAAGTCAAGACTGGCCTTCATTTGAGTAAAAGTCTGAGGAAAAAAAATATTTGTTCAAACATTTTACATTAATACTGCCCTGGAAATAATACATTTCAATGTTATTTTCCAGCCAAACCAAAAGAACAATTACATCTGTTTCTTCAGACTTGTTATACTCCAGATATTCAGCAGTTCTAAGTGAAGCACATAAAAACAGCCTCTTACTTATGAAATCTTACTGTTTGTTCAAAGTATTCTGAGGCCGAGTTGCTTTTTTTCCATTATTACTGCCTGAAGGGGCATCCTCCACTCTCACATCACTTAGCCTCTCACTGTTGTCAGCACCATGACCAGTATGGTACCACTTTATTGAGTCCATTAGTGTGCCTCCAGCTGACCTTACGTTTCTTAATGCTGCTCTTATTGTTTTTCTTTCTAGTCCCTTGTAGTAACCCCTGGGGCTAGGATCACATTGGCCATTTATAATTTGAAAAGGAGAAGTTGAAACATAAAATGGAGCTAGCAAATGGCAGAATCTTATATGCTGTTCTGTACGCCAGGCCTTTACCCAATAAGCATATTATGCATGGTGATATTGTGCTTGTCAGGCAAAAAGGCAATGAGGTGTCATCTTTGGGAATGTGTTCACCCTGTCCTTTAGGGTAGTTATGCCTCCCCAGATATCCCCCATGCCCTACCTCACAATTGTTCCAAGTACTGTCCTCTTCAATGATTTAATGAGTAATCTGCCTACACCACCATCACTGCCCCTTCACCCCAGGGTTGCCATGCCCATCTTCATTCATGTCCCATCAGCCAGAAGTCGGTAATCAGTCGCAGATCTCCTTGGCTGTAGACATGGATTCATCCCTCTATGGCACAGGAGCTGTCAGCCCTTCAATACTGAATTAATTAACAGCTGAAACATCCCCAAAATCTCCAATGTTTTCTTTTCTGACACTTGGGACAAAAAATAATGTACATATTACCCACAGTATTATTTATCCTTGCTCATTTTCACAACTTGATAAACCTTCAACTTTTTTTTTAAATGAAGTAGAAATTGCACTCATATTCCACTCACCAACAGCTCCTTTTCCATGCAGAAAGCATAACCTCCATCATATTTACCTTTTTGGTCTTACTCTGGCTTTGTAGTTCCAATAAACCTTTTTTTTAAATATAGTGCTGCATTTATCCAAGTTATTTCCAGCGTGTCCTTCCTGCAGACTTGAACTAGATTACCATGTCTTAGTAATATCCACAATGTAATTGTAGTCTTATGATGGAGTTACTTTCTTCCCTCACTGATGGCCACATACAGCACAACGATCATTCCCATATAAAGTGGCCTCTGTAAGCCCTGTCTTTTAGAGCTGGTCCCATCCTTAACCAGCTCATGCATTTAATATTAAGTTAAATTTCCCGGTCCTGTTCCATTTTTGTAGTTTCTGGTACCCTTCATTTTTGTGTGTCACCTGTTTTACTAGTATATTACTTTTCAGCTCTTGTATTAGATGCATACGGACATACTTCTTTATTTATTATGTTCTCAGAGTGATGTTTTGAAGTCTTGTTACTTGAGAGATAAAGTAATGGACAAGCATTTGTTTTTATTCTTCCATCTCCCTTACATTCTTACAGCGAGCCTGTCAGCAGTATTGAACATTTATCATCTGTGAGTCATTTTAAGATAACGCAGATGCATTTGTTTTATTGCAAACAAAGTTTTCTACTAAACATCAATCATCTCTTTCCTGCTAATGTTCTCAGTGTTATAAACATACTTCTCAGCTGTGCAGAATTTTGCCTCATTTTTTTTTCTTTTCTTCCTCTTAAACTTATCGTTGAGGCCTGTAGTAGTCACTAAATAATGACTCACATTTGAGTTTCAGAGATCATATTCTTCAGAAAATGCAGACTAACATAAAACCTGATAATCTAAAAAAAAGAAGTTATGTCTTACCATAACGTTCCATCTGTATTGTTGATCCTCACTCAGTCATTACGTGTGGGTATCAGTTCTGACCTTGGAACCAAGCCAGCCATCTTCCAAGCTCACATCAGCTACAAACTCTCGAGCTAAAACTCTTACCCAGAATTCCCTTCTCCCTGTTACCTCAGATTGAGTTTGCAAGTCAAAAGAAGGTAGAGGCTACCTCTGGTCAAATGATCTAATAGAACCGGATGGTGAGATCCACTAGAAGCCACAGGAGGGGGAAGGAGGGAGGATCGTAATGACTGAACGAGGATCAACAATACGGATGGAACGTTATGGTAAGACATAACTTCTTTATCTGATATTGTTAATCCTCGTTCATTCCTTACGTGTGGGACAGAGTACCCAGCTACCTTTATTCCTGGGAGGCTCTCATGGAAGAACATTCCTGAGCACCATAGAACCAAAAGATGCTCTTCCCCTGGAGGCCAAATCCAATTTGTAATGATTGATGAAGCTATGAGGAGTAGCCCAAGTTGCAACTGCACAAATGTCATGTAAAGAGGGTCATGCAGTCTTTCAACCATTTAGCCAATGTGACCTTAGCAACAGCACATCCTAATCTAAGTCCAGAATAGGCCAAAAATAACTGGTCTGATTTACGAGAGACCTTAATCCTGTTCAAGTAGAAGCAAATTTCCCTGTAACTATCTAGGGTATGTAGGCAATACTCTCCTTTGTTTGAATGATTGGGGAAGAAAACTGGCAATTCAATGGTTTGATTAGTGAACATTTCAGAGATCACTTTTGGCAGAAAGGAAGGATTAGTTCTCAATAACACTCTATCTCTATGAAAAATCAAATATGGACTCTTGATGCATAAGGCTTGAAGCTCAGAGATACATCTGGCAGAAGTTATGGTGACCAAAAACAAGATTTTCCATGTCAAATATTTGAGGTCACAAGAAGAAGCTGGTTCGAAAGGTAGCATTGTCAATGCTTGTAGGACTAATGACAGGTCCCATGGTTGAGTAGGTTCTCTAAAAGGGGGTTTTAGATGATTCACACCTTTTATGAAAGTCTTGCATAATTTATGTGACACAACAGAGGAGTCTTGGACACCATCATGGAAATTAGATATTGCAGCCAAATGAACTCTAATGGTAGAGGCAGATAGACCGGATTGAAATAGAGTAGCTAGATACTCCAGTGCTATCGACACTGGTGATGAAAAAGGATCTACCTGTTTTTCTTTCAGCCAAAAGGTAAATCTTTTCCACTTGCTGAGATATGTAATTCTGGTGGAAGACTTATGAGATGCAATAAAAATGTCACGTACTGGCAAAGAAAGATCATTCTGCCTTGCAATCAAGGGAACTGGAGGAGCCAAGCTGTGAGCTTCAGGCTGTTCAAGTTGGGGTGAAACAGATTCTGCAGATGGGAGACCAACCCCGGGGTTGGATGGAGAATCCACGGTTGATCTAGCAGGTAAGACCAAAGGAAGGGGAACCAAATCTGACGAGGCCAATATGGTGCTATGAGGATTACTTTGCTCTTCAACCAGTGGGCTTTCTTCAGAAACTGGGGAATGAGGGGGAGAGGTGGAAATGCATAAAGTAGACCCAAGGGCCAATCGTGGACTAGAGCATCCCTGGGTGACTGTCCCGGATGGGGAATCAGGGCAAAATAGTTGCTGCATTTGTAGCTGGTCGGGGACGCAAACAGGTCGCAGCAAGGAAGACCCCAGTGGTTGAAAATCTCCGCTGCTATCAAGGGATTCAGAGACCACTCATGAGGTTGTAGTATACACCTGCTGAGTCTGTCTGCTATCATGTTGGAACTCCCAGGAATGTGCGTTGCTAGAAGAAAATGATTGGTAGCCATCGCCCATTGCCATATCCTCATGGCCTCTTGACAGAGTGGGTAAGATTTGGTTCCACCCTGTTTGTTGATGTACCAGACCACCGCCATGTTTTCTAATTGTATCGCAATAGTCCCAGACAGCAGCAGGGGATGGAATGCTTGCAATGCCAGAAGCACTGCCCTCAGCTCTAGAACATTTATATGCAGATGGGCCTCCATTTCAGACCAAGTACCTTGGACTGTCTGTCCTTGACATAGCCCCCCCCACCCCATCAGAGAGGCGTCCATGGTTACTGTAGCCTTGGGCTGTTGGGGGGAAAAGGGGTGAGACCATTGTGACGGGTTGTGGGCTATCCACCAATTTAAATCCTGCTTGCACCTGTGAGTTACCCGAATCTTGGCTGAAAGAGGGTACTGAAAGGGATACCACTGGGTGAGCAGTAGCCATTGTAGAAGCCTCATGTGAAACCTGGCCAGGGGGACAATGGTGACGAAGGCTGCAGTCGAATCCAACAACTGTAGAACAGATTGAGCTGTGGATTTCTCCCTTGAAAGGATTGGGATCAGTTGTTGCTTTATCCTTAGAATTCTGTGCTCTGGAATGGATGCTCTGCAATTCTTTGTATTCAAGATGACCCCTGTGAATTCTGTGGACTGAGATGGGGTGAGATTGGATTTTTGCCAGTTTATGGTTATGCCTAGCCTTTCTGCAGAAAGGAGAGAGTATGCCAGGGCTTCTTCCAATAGATGTCTGGTGGGGGCGGTGATGAGCAAGTCATCTAGGTATGGAAACACCTGGAATCCTTGTAGTCGCAAGTGAGCTGTGATAACTGCCATGCACTTTGTGAACACTCTGGGGGCTGTAGAGAGTCCGAAGGGCAGTACTCTGAACTGGTAGTGACTGGCTCCCGTATGGAAGTGAAGGAATCTTCTTGATGGTCTGTCCACTTTTATGTGGTAGTACGCTTCTTGAAGATATATCTAGCACATCCAATCGTCTTTTTCCAAAAGCGGAAGGATAGACTGTATTGTGGCCATCCGGAATTTTTGTACTTTTACAAACGTATTCAATACACTGAGATCCAAAATTGGTATCCAGTCCCCAGTTTTCTTTGGCACCAAAAATAGTCTTGAGTAGAATCCGGATCCTATCTGGTCTGGAGGGACTATTTGGATGACTCTTTTTCTTAGCAGTTTTGAAATCTCTAATGCTGCTTCTTCCCTTTGACTGGGTGGAATGTCGGGTAAGTTTGTTAGTGGAGTGGGACAAAGGTCGAAGGGAATATGAAAACCTCTGCTTATTATCTTTTGTACCCAAAAATTGGTGGTGATGGTTAACCAGGCAGAAGGGTACAAAGAGAAATGACCCCAAACCACTTCCAGAGAAAAGCAGTTGGGCTGCTCTTCAGGAGTGCTGGTAGGATTGGCCAGGGAAAGAGTCCCTGGAACCCTGGCTATGTGGACCCCCTCTGCCCCGAAAAGGGTGTCTTCCCTGTGAGTTTCCCCCTCTGCTTCTAGGGGAGAACTCGGCCTGTGTGTCACGGAAAGGACCGTTGAAGAAAAATATTGTACTTAGCTCAAGAGAAGTAGCTTAACATGACCGAATGGTGATGCGGCAAATGAAATCTGAGGTAACAGGGAGAGGGGAATTCTGGGTAAGAGTTTTAGCTTGAGAGTTTGTAGCTGCGTGAGCTTGGAAGATGGCCAGCTCAGTTCCGAGGTCAGAACCGATACCCACACATAAGGAATGAATGAGGATTAACAATATCAGATCTTTATTTACATTGTTTCTTTGATTTTGAACCTTCCTCTCCTTGTTATTTTTGGCTTTGTCCAGAATGTTTGAACAAAGATGTTGAGAGGTATGCTTACAAAGTTTAGGTGACAAAAAAAAAACATTGGATGCTAAACTCAGTTGTGGTTATGTTGTTGTTTTTCTTTTGGCTTTTCCCAGTTAGGGGTCGCCACAGCAGAACTCCGGTGTGCTAATGATTGGCAGTCGATTTTTACGGTGCCGAGGTGCCAGCCCAATGAAGGCACGCCCATTCACGCATGTCTTTCGAATGCCAATGTGGGGAGGACATGCAAACTCCACATAGAAGGTGCTCTAGCCGAAAATCGAACAGGAGATCCTTTTGCTGTGAGGTGATAATGCTACCGCTGCACCACCGTGGCTTGATTAAACTCAGTTGTGGTTATAAACCTGTTTTATTTTCAGAAATAACTTCAGCTGGTAACTTACTGCTAAATTCAGAGTGGACTGCAGGGTGTGGCTTTTTTGTAACACAAAGTGGCAGTTTTATTTAAAGAAGCCGGTGTGCTCATAAAATACAGAGGTTTTCCTTTTAACTGTTTTATTAGTGCCCTCAGGGGGTAACCAGCATAGACAGCAAAACTTTTTTATTGTCAGTGCTGTAGAAACAGGCAGAATAAGAATGCGAAGGAAAATAATAAATAAAATGCTGACTTCACATGTTGCAATGGAACCTCAATCTGATATGGTCATATCAGGCCTTGAATGTGTTTGTGTGTGTTTGCATGCATGTCCATGTGCGAGCGTGCGCATGTACGGGTGATGGTATGTATGGGTATGTGTGTGTGTGTATGCTCATCCAGCAGTTTCATAAAACCTGTACAGAACAAAACTATTTGCTATCATTCTCTAAGTAGAGACCACTCATTTTTCCCCCCACAGTGATGCTTGCCTGCTGACACCATGTTTTTATTACTTTCATACCTCCATCTCCTTACCATCATTTTGAAGCTGAGTAGAAAATAGCTTTACAGTCTTCAAAAGTAATACAGTTGTTCACCCCCATATACACATGCTTATGTGCAATTTAAATGTAGACTATTTTCACCAGTGAGCTATTCTGACTGGTGAAGAAAGCACATTTATTTTATGAATACCTCTTGCAAAGATGAGTCAGGTTAGGTTGCCATTGTTTATCAAAGTATGCTACAATCCAAACAAGTGAATTATATGTTTCTCTGATTTTTCCTGTTATACACTGGAAGAATGCAAATGCCCATGAGTGAATTCATTAGTGGATTTGCACAGAATCCTTTTTGCTCAAGGAGGGCACCATGGAATCTGAGCAAGACAGATACTTAAAGCACTGTTCTGAAAATCCAGTTGATCATCAAAAATGCGGAATTCCAAAAATTAGTGGTAAAATTGATGTGCAGTGTGAAATATTAAAAGGAACCTGGCATAAATGTTGTATTTTACCTTAATTTTGCTTGCTATAAAAGGGGAAAAACACCATATCATTGCTAAATTGTTGAGTTTGCCAACTGACATGATAATCATAAGGTCAAAGTTGCAAGTTTTTGAAGCCAGGAAGGTGAAGGATTTAGCAATGGCAATGAATAAGTGGGCTAAAAGGTAGTGAATCTCAGCTCACTCATCAACATGATGAAGTTAAGGTGTTGCAAAATAGTGTGGAAAACTGGTAAGGGACACCTGGAAAGGTAGATTTCTGGACTTCTGTTCTAAAAGAAGGCAAAGAAGTGCTCACTACAGCTTTTTTGGCTTCCAGGTTTGCTTAAAAATTGTCCTCATTTTAGTCCCCAAGATGATTGAGCTCTAAGTTGCCAACAAAATATAAACACATTATGAAGTGTCATTGCTACTGGACAGAAGAGTAGTAGCTGGTAAGGTAGATGGCCTTGCAAAATAGAAATGATGCCAGCTAGCCAGAGGATAAGGGTTGTTGGGAATCTCTCTCGTCATTTTTTAATTATTTTATCAAAAGCAAGTGCAGATATTTATAGTTGTGGGAAATGTGAGGATAAAAAGAGAGGTGGTATAAATGCCAGTTCCCACCCCAGTTTGTTGTACCACAGGCAAAGAATATGTATATTCATCAGAATTTGGAAGAGACTGATGATATTCAGGGTTCAGTAACTTGGTGGAAGTAAAGGGGACCCAGTGAGAAATAGTAGATGGAGGTGTAGAGCTCTGGCATTAGTTTAAAGGCATAAGATTTGATACAAAAGATAAGCAGTGCAATAACAGGGCTCAGAAATCCAACACATTGTGCTGTGGGTGCAGAGACAAACACCCAGGCTAGACAGCAAGATATAGTGAAAGGGTATGAAGTGGCCAATAAGGAGTTCCAGGACAAATAGGTTCATAGGTTAGTTCAGACTCAAACCCAACACCTTGTGTTTGTAAGGCAAACACCTTAACCATTCATTTCCTTCATCAGTGTCATAATATGTCATAATATGTGGATAATATGTCATCTCTTGTGGATCTCCCACTAAGCAGGAGGTATGAAGGGGCAAATTGGACACCATGGATGATTTTATTCCTGAAGGGGTAATGCTGAGTGATGGAGAAGGGGGGGTCTGAAGAGGAAACAGTGTTTCCAAAGATCAGACACCTCTTTAAGTGTAAGGCGAAGAACATATTATGACACTGATGAAGGAAATGAGGGAGGAGCTGCTGATGATAGAGTGTGTGTTACTGGTCACTAAGGTAAGCTGGGTGAAAGGGGAAGCTCTTGTGAAGGTGGTCACCTTCCACCTTTATTTTTATGCCTTTTGTTTCTTTTTTATGTCACTCAGCTTACCTGTATCTGCCTTGGGACAGCATGCTGTGCATGGTGCTTTGTGGGAAGTCCATTGTCAGTGAAAGTAGAAAGGGTATTTCCTGAGGAGATGAAGAAAGAAATGCTGTGGTTTATGGATGGTATAAACACAGGAACTGAATTTGTATTTTGAAGCTTTAGTGACTGGTTTGCAGCAAAACGGAATGTTCTACTGCAAATCATAGGAGAGTAACATTTTTATCTTTCAGGTAATAGCCACAAGACCATCACTTCTAGGAGTATTATGAACATTTCAGGGTAACATGGACACTAACAGAGCTGTGGCTGGCTCATATATTACTCAGTGTGGCCTCCATGTCTGGCACCCATCAACTGTAAGTTGAGGCAAAAAAATGATTCCTTTCATTATTCCCGATCATGTGCTCCTCTACTCCTCTATGCACTTTGCGAGCATCAGATCTCTTCTCCCTGATATGTTCATCTGCTGTAGAAAAATAACAAATAAATATATAAATAAATGAATTAATTAAAAAGGTCCAATTCTCAATATGGTGCTTCTCACTTGCAATGAGTAACCAGGCTTATTCTCCCTGATATGCCCTTCCATTGAGGAAAAAAAAAGATCAAAACTAATCTTTCTACTTGTTTTTTTCTTTTAAAAATCTTTTAAAATTGTACCAACCCAATTATCATATTTGCAGTAAGCAATTTGCTGAAGTTATACCACACAACTATTAAAGCATTTAGGTGTTTTAGTTCTACAATGCTATCCAGATCTCCACCTCACCTACCAATTACGTCCCCTAGCAGCTTGCCTCCAGAACAGCTGCCCCTTCGGCCCTTCCACCCACCCTAACTATGCTTCTGTATACCAACCTAGAGGTTTGTGAGTGACAAAATGTTCTGGTATTTTATTTCTGTGTGCAGGGATATGTTAGTACCCGGGAGGCTGAAGGGACTGGTAGATGTGTTCAGTATGTATGATAATGTCCCAAGTCCTGCATTAGATATACCAAGAAGAAGTGAGAGGCTTGCTCAAAAAAATAGTCAGAGTGGCCCATCGGATTTTCACTATCCCCCGGGCAGACCAGGGGGAGGAATGTTACACACCAACCTCAGATGTGGAACAGAACATGCAGATAAGGGCTGTAGGTGATGAATGTATCAGGATTTCTGTTCATGAAGCTCTTGAGGGAGTACATGACAATTGTGTTTTAATCAAAAAGGATAATTTTGTTATTTACAATTTTACTGACATCACAATTACTGATGACTTTTTTGAGCTTTTTACTAAAGGGCTTCATTTTGTACCCTCACGTAGGCTTGATCTATGTACCGTCTTAGTTGATTTAAAACGTTTTGTTAGACGGCTTTCCTTCTTTTTTAAAGGTCAAACTCAGATTAATAATGGGCTTACCAGACCTAGTACATTTAATCCACCTTTAAATCCATTGTTAAAATTGTTTGAGGACTTGGTGGAAATAGATTTAAGAGATTTCTGTCTAAATAGGTCTAATACTCCATCTGTTAATTTTAGACAAGAGCTCAGTCAGTTGGTAAGAAGGCTTCACAACGAGGACATCCGGGTGATGAAGCCGGACAAAGGTGGGGGCGTAGTTTTAATGTACAACATGATATATGACAATTATATTCACAATATGTTGCAGGACTTTGAGCGTTACGAACTGGTATCTAGGAATGAGTTAAATATAGCATATTCCAAGATTTCTTACTCACTCATGAACCATTTACTGCAGGGTGTGATAAATGAGAAATTATACAACTATCTACGTGTTAAAAATCCAAGGACACCTGCAATTTTTGGAATCCCTAAAACACATAAGGGCTTAGATCCTTTGAATTTCAGGCCTGTTGTGTCAGGGGCTGGTGGTATAACAGAGCCCTTAGGAAAGTTCATTGATTTCAACATCAACAAATTTGCCTTTGCTTTACCCCATGTCTGCAAAGATTCATGGGATTTTCTTTCTGGCATCCAAAAATATTTTTACAAACCAGAACTACTAATGGCCACCATTGATATAGTTGAGTTATTCCCTAGTATCCCCCATGACGTAGGCTTGGAATGGTTCAATGACACTTTAGCTACTGAATCTAGTCTAGGGGCTAACATGATTGGACTATTGGTTGAGTTCATGGAGACTGCCCTGGACAACAATTTTATTTATTTCAAGGGTGATTTTTACAAGCAGAAAAAGGGTGTAGCAATGGGCATGGCTTGTGCATCTAGTTATGCCAACATCGTACTACACCACTGGGAAAGCAAATTTGTTTTTTCTATGAATTGGGTTCAATTCATTACCCACTACAAACGATACCTTGATGACATTTGCCTTTTATGGGATGGTACTTTGACCAATTTTTGGAATTTATGGTTTACATCAATTCCATCACCCCCTTCTTAACATTTACTTACAACGTTAACAGTGATTACCTGAATTATCTTGATGTTGCTCTTTTCAAAGATGTTAGTAATTGTACCTTTCAATCTAAGGTATACAGAAAAAAATCTTTCTCCAACTCTTACTTACACTTAAATAGTGGTCACCCCTTTCACCAGAAGAAAGGCATAGTGAAAGGGCAATTTATACGTGCCTCAAGGATGTGTAGTACATGGGAGTTTTTTCTTGATGAGGTCAATTTTTTGAAGCAACTTTTCAATGAAAGGGGGTACCAGCACATTTAGTAAATGATTTAGCTGGGGAGGTAATTGCTGGTAGGGAGGCTGTTTATTGCCCTCTGTTAGGTTGTGGGGCGACTCGTGACACCCTTTTTAAATCATCAGAACAGACCGAATATCAAAATAGTTTTGTGTATACCTTTTCTGGGGATTCGTCAAAGGTGGAACAGTTAATCACAAAGTATTGGCCTATTTTGGCACATTATGATGATTTTAAGCAGATCGTTAGGGAACGCCACCACTTTATTAGGAAAAGGGACATGAACCTTAAGGGCCTTTTTGAGGGTGAATCTTGTGTGGGTTCCATGAGGGTTTGTCCGAAACTCGGCACGTATAAGTGTGGTTCATGCAAACAACGTCCTTATGTGCTTAATGAAAATTCATTATTTATTCCATCTAGGAGGTTTAGGGTTAAGGCCGAGCATTTCTATAACTGTGGTACAAAAGGGGTTGTTTATTTAGGGTTTTGCACTCAGTGCTCCAGTTTTTACGTGGGTAAAACTGAGAGAACACTTAGAAGAAGGATATATGAGCACCTTTATGATGTATCTAAGAAGAAGGAAAACAATGCTTTTTTTAAGCATCTTGGTACATTTCCTAATATGCAACTCAAGTTTTTAATTTTAGACCAGGTCCTGCAGGACAGCAGAGGGGGTGATTGGGAAGCCCGACTGGAATATAAGGAATTGTGGTGGCAGCTCCAATTGAATGCAAATAAGCCCCCTGGTTTGAATGACAGTATTAGTATTATGAGTGTTTTAAAGCTGAGGAGGGCTAAGCTATGATTTTTATGTTTCCACAGTTTTTTGGGTGTGTTGTTTATTTTATTAACATGGAGAATGTTTTAAACAACCTTTTTAACTTTGTGTATGATAGGCAGAATATTTTTTTACCTACAATCTTTGAATGGTTCTCAAGGCACACATGAATTTTCCACAAGTTTTTAATGTTGCCTTAAGGTATTACAAGTTGGTTTGTAGTTTTGTCGGGTTGCTGTATTTTTTAATACGGATTGTATTGTGAACATTTTTTAAATATCTAGTATAACCTTGTCGGTTTGTAGTTCATTGTATGAATTTATTTAAATGAAAGAATCTATGGTTGCTTTAAGATTCAATTTGCATATTTTATTAATTGGTGTTCTAGTCACATGACTTGGACTAGAAGGTATTTAAGCTTTGAATTTTTAATAATAGTTTATCTTGAAAAAGCCTGGTATGATCCCAGGCGAAAGCGCTTGATGTAATTTTTATTTTTTATTTTCTTTCCATTAAAGTAAGTTTTATTTAAGACATTTTGGACTGTTTCATTCCTTTTGAGCCTTTGGATATACATCACTTTGTTTTTGGTCCGCATCTGCACTGGTTTTAGTTTCTTGGTTTTATCAAACAGAGCACAGATTTTAAGATCACAATTATTTTCTGTGATAATAAACACTATTCCGGAATACCTAGATGGTACTTCTCTAACTGTTACTCTGATGGGAGATATTTATACATAGAATCATGTGGTTATTGTGGTTAATCTAATGAAGCAGAATGGAATAATGAGACTTAAATGAAAGCTAAAACCCACTGGGTAAGTAACACTGTCTGAAGAGTTTGTGAGTTCCCTCTGGTTTTATAACAGAAAGTTAGTGTATATCAATAAATAAAAAATCCCCCCCCCCCCCCATGGAGGGCACAGGGGATGTATCCTCTGCAAAAATAATGTATTCTTCTATAAAATGCTAATAGTATTTTTTTTTAAATTACTTCTGCAATGACATCTAAATACTTTGGTGTATCATTTGATGGAGGTGGTGTCTTGCGCTGTGGACCTTTTACATGTTGCAGGTTTCAGTTTGTTTTATTGGTTTCCTTAAATGGGGCTTCATTTGAATAAATGAGTGTGAGGTGCGCACCGTGAGTTGTAAACTATATAAAACCTATACAAAATAAATCAATATGGTATACGTACGTGTGTGTGTGTGTTTGTGTGTGTGTGTGTGGGGGGGTGTGGGTGCGTGTATGCCCCCCAGTGCATAGATTATATACATATATCTATAGCTATAGCTATATCTTTCTGTCTCTCAATATATAGATATGGGTTTATGTTATATTATCGAGTTTTGGAAATTCATATGGTCAAGACAACACACCACCTATAAATTATATATACCAATTTTGAGATTGTACTACAGTGTTGAAAAAATGCAAATTCCCTGTTAAAGTATTTCTGTGTAAATCATGGTTCAGAATGGATAGGGGAATTTACCCTTTGAACCAGTGTAGTGCAGTCTCAGATTTGGTACATGTAATTTGCAGGAGAAGTGGGGGCAGAATCTCACATATAAATGGTTGTAAATCAAAAGATCGAAAACTCATCTGGTTGGAAGTGTTTGTAGGTGCAAAAAAGAATGTACAATTGAGTGAATGCTCATTTGTATAAATCAGATATGGTTAAAATTTGGTTTTATGGTGCAGATAAATAGGTGTGCAAAGGAAAATTAATGTTCAAATGAAAAAGTGATGGTTGTGAAGATGGCTAAGACTGTGGAGCAGCAGTTGTTTTGTATGTGCTAGTGTTTCTATGGTATACTTAGTGTGTTAGATAATATTTATTCAGCATTGCAAATCTTCTGTTTGTGTTTTCTGTGTCCTTCTGTCTTTTATAATGGCAATGGTATTCTTAGGTAAAAGGGTTTTTAGTAATGTAATGTGTAGGGCTAGTGTTACAGTTAGGGTTACTACAGATGAGTAAGGTGGTCCAGGCTGGCTTACTCATTTGTCCTTACCCTTCCTGTATCCCTAAACTTAAACCTATCCATGCTCCTAAACTTACACAACTAACAATTCTTCCCCATCACTACCACTATTAATATGACATTTGATCTCGGTTTTATATTAGGGGTTTACTGATGTAGGACATTTTAGTGGAAGAGAAGTATTCAATGTTCATGATTCACTCATTAGTCATTCAGTGTTTTGGTTCTCTCTTTTTTGTTCTACCATTTGTGATTCTCTTTTCAGCCTGATAGTATACATACACACATATATCTTTCTCTCTCTCTCTCTGTCTATATATATATATATATATATATGTGTGTGTGTGTGTGTGTGTGTGTGTGTGTGTGTGTGTGTGTGTGTGTGTGTGTGTGTGTGTGTGTTGGTGATTCCTATTAAATGTACTGGTAGATAGACCCCTTTAAGGAACTTAAACCATAAACAAATAAGAATATTAGCAGAAACAATGAGCATCTGTGCATAGGAATATTTGATGTAAAGTGCCAAAGTGCACATTAGTCTCATGACCTTGGGGCCTTCTAAGAGTCCAGGGAGGACTGCAGCTAGATATACATATACCTTAAAGAAGAAGAAAGGTAATCCAATAGGTTTCAGAAGTGAACCACAGACTTTCCATGTGTGACCAGAAAGTCATCATGGTAACTATGTAGTCTGTGTGAGTACTGCAATGTCCTCATGTGGTGGTCGCTACCCTGATGATTTGACAGAGTGACTTATAACATTGTGATAATAAAGCATCTAAAGACTAGTCTGTCCATCTGCTATTTATGATTTAGAAACTTACTCATGTACAGGGGCTTATGATATGCTTCACAAATGCAAAATTAAAATATGTACTGATTTTGTTGAGGATATGATGAGAAGTAATGAAAATATTGGACCGTGCTCATAAATTTTACAAGGAACTTAACAGCTCAAGTTTTCTCCAATGTATATGTTACTGCTGCTGAAAGGAGTGTGTCTGTAACCATACCATCTTACCTGTCAATATTATTTATGTGCGCCACAAAACTTACCATATATTCCACTTATTCTGTAAAAATCCATCTGCATGCTTGTATCTATTACCTGAAGGTGTCATATGCTGACCTTATCAGTTGCATGAAAATGTGTGAATTTCTTGACTAATAAAAAGCAGGCCATTAGCATATCAAAAACACGACTGTTACATTAGCAGTGCTGTGAAAATCTGTGAAATTCTCAGTTACAACACTATGGACCATTATCACATATGGAGATGTCAGTGTCAATCAGGAATGCTATGGCAAGGAAAAATGAACTGTATTACTGTGGTGAGTCATGGTAACCAATACTTACCATATAATTCCATGCCATAAAGTGTACTTATAATATCTGGAGAGCTATATCAGGAAGTATACTTGTTTGATTATGAAAATGACTACATTTCCCATGTTTTAGTCACTATCTGTGTGAGGGAGTTTGAAGGCATGATGTGTAAAATATCATGTACAGTACTGTTATCACATTGGCCAACAGATGGTTATGTTCAGGGCCACAACTAGGTATTGCAGTGCAGATGTAGGTCCATGATCTGGCACCCCCCTCAAGTATAAGTTGAGGACCCCCCCAAGAAAAGTTCCTTTAATTATAGTGAAGTACTTGCTACATATGTAACAAACAAGTGGTGTGTTACATTCTAAATAACACACCTGGAGTGAGCACATCAGCCCTGATTGCAAAGTAGTATCAGGATTAATGTCTAGTAACTGCAGTATGCAACACATGGAGCACTGAAGTACTTTAGCCATGGCTGAAAATGAAGAACTGACAATCAGAAACTGAATGAAGGTAATGCACTATTACCTGCTGGGCATCTGCATATGATTCCCCCTGACACCTTGCCCTCTTATCTATAAATCTGTTTATGTAGATGTAGCACGGCTGTAGATCTGTAACAGTTATGAAATGATAACACAAACCAGTTATGAAGTGATGATATCATTCATATTTTTATGAATATATCTGTTAGGAACATGGGAAGGTGATGGTAAAGAGCTCATTCTTGCATTACTAAAGACACACCAGCTATCAGATGGCTACATGTCGATAGTACAACTTTGGAAGCAAAGCAGTTTGTTTATTAGTTATGATAGTCTTCATTTTTTTGTGAATAACTCTGTAAGGGAAACATAGGAAGCTAATAAGTATGTAAGGTTATAACTTATCCCTCTTTATGCAGGTTAGTCCCTATTTAAGCACGTGTCTTGTGAAATAACATGATAGTAACAGGAAGTATCTATAAGAAATCTTTCAAGAAGAAGAATTTGTTGCATAAGACTAGTGTGCATCCCAGATAGTTCCCAAGAATGTTTTGAAAGGATAGGTACTTAGGGTCATTAGGTTACACAACAATGATGGGACATTAGATGGAGCCATTAGTTTCTGGAAAACAGGAATTTATGGGCAGAGGTTATACTCTACCTGAGATAGAGAGTATGATAGAGGAAGTTCACTTGACTAGATATACTGAGGCTAGACCATATTTAATTGATCATCAAGGAAATGAGTCACAAATTGAACCCCCTACCCATACCTTTAATGCTATATCTAGAGTAGCACTTACTTTTTCTAGTAATGTGAATTTGGCAAGTGACATCATTAAGAAAAACTGGCCCATCCTCATGATAGATGCTGACCTAAAGAACAGCCTAGGACCAGCTCCTAGGTTTGTGTTCAGGAACAATAAGGCACTTAAACAGTACCTGTGTTATAAACACCAGTCCCCTGCCAGCAATGTATCGTCAGATCACCAGGGAACTTTTTCAAGTTGATTTTGTAGAGTGCGTGTGTCATATATAAGGCACCCTAGACCTAGGAAGATTATTGAGTTTAATTTTTATGAAGATTGCAAAACTAAGAATTTGGTTTATTTGGCACAATGCATGAAATATGAGGGGTTTTATATAGGCAAAACAAATCGTACACTCAGGGAGAGGGTTTTGGAAGACTGTATTGATGTTAACAATATGAAAGCCAATAGTGCTGTAGCCAAACACATATCCAAAAGTGATCATGATCACTCATTTAAAATTTTAGTTTTAGATTTAATTAAGGATAATGTCAGGGAAGATGATACATGTAATAAAAATGAATGTAGTGAGTTGCAATGGATTGTAGATTTTAGAGCAAATTTTAGCCCAGGTCTAAACAACCATGTCTCTTTAAAACCTGCCTTGAAAAAGAGACATTTAACCCATTGATTTTATTGGTTTTACATCTGTCATGTGCATTGTTTTGTATGTTTTTATTGGTAGAATATGTATTTAAATACTGTTTTGAATTGTTTTTGCTTGATTTGTTTTGTTAATGGTCTGAAGAAGTGGGACATCTGAGAAAGTGCTTACCATTTCATATATTTTTATGGAACTCCCTTCCTAAATCCATTCTCTGTCTCATCCACTAACCACTTTAAGGCATCACTTAAAGCTTATCTAAAAAATAAGTGGCTATGTTCCTGTACTAACCCCTCATGAATGCTCTGATACATCACAGTATACCCCAACCATATCCAACTTCTTCCCTGGTGTTTAATCCTTTATTCCTTTCTTAACCTTATATCTTGACATAGCTATACTAGCTATGTTCACAGCCTAGGTTTTGTTGTCAAGATGTAACAAATTTGTATTTTCTTAAGTATACTACATTTTATTTACTTTATACTTTATTGATTATTGTAATGTGTGCATTAAAATTTATTGTTACTTACGGATCTTTTCTCCCTGGGCCTCCGCTGAAAAAGGGCCTGTGTCCAGTCTGACTTTCCCAGTGAACAAATGTTAAATAAATAAATAAATACATTTTTAATTTATTTTTTTGTAATTAAAGTCTTTCAGCTAAAGTGGACATTTGTTTTGTTTTTGAATAACATGAACAAGTCAAATGACTTGAGATTTTGGGACAAAACATGTTTTGTCTTTAATAGTTGAACAAAACAATTTATTTTGTAACTGAAACATGTTAATATAATATGAAACAAAACAAAGTCTACAGGAGAGAATTGTTATTTTGGCAACAAAGGGAAATGCAGTCCTTTGTACTTGCTAAGGGTATGATCTGCCCTCCAAAATTTTATCTTTTCATAACAAACAGGTCCCACTTTGGGCATGGTATCTAAAATGGTGGCAACCCTACAGGTAAGCTTTCATTTTGAAGCTGCCTTCAATGCTTCCACCTTGATCACAGGGCATGCAGTGTGCGTAACACTTATGGTAAGATATGGGGCCAGATTCAGGAAGGCTTACACAGAGTTCAAGAGTAGTGTAAGCCTCCGTGTAAGCCTCCCGATTCAGGTACAGCCCAAACCTCCGTGTAAGAGACAGCTAACACGTCTCTTACACGGACTGGGCGTGGAAATGCTCAATACCTCATTTGCAGCTCAAAGATATGCAAATGAGGTATTTGAGAGATCCATGAAGCTGAAACCAGTCCGTGTAACGGACGTGTTAGCTGCAGAAATGTACTCAGCTGACAACTGAGTACATTTCTGCAAAATCAAAAACGGAGCTATGTCAGCTCCAAATAAAGGGTGCATATGTTTCATTAAGCATGCCAATGGCCAAATATGTGGCCATTGGCATGAAAAGTGTTGCAAAAATATGTTATATAACTTTTTTTTCCGCGGGATTATGATGTGTAACTGCAGCACACCAGCAAACGGGTGCGCTACCTAAAACTGAAAACCGAAGCTTATAAGCCCACAATTGTGGGATTTATGTATTACATGGAATGTCAATGGAGGGACTTGCAGACCAAAAACAATATGGCCTCCGTTTAGTGGTTGTCAAGGGGGGGAAGCTCCGTGTAAGACATGTAACTAAGCATTACTAGGCAATCCTATGTAAATGAGGGTTACAATACTGAATCACACTGCCACATAGGTAATGAGCACTTTCTGAGTAGTGTAAGAGTTAGAGAAGGGGAGGAACAGAGTAAGAGGTAGGTGACATCACGGGGGGGAAGGATAGAAACAAATGTACCAGATTGGAGGGCAATGTAAGGTGACAGATGACAGACAGACATCAGGGAGGGAGGTGTGTCCCAACAGAACACTAGGAAAGTCAAGAAATTGAGGGTATACGCTATCCCTACACTCAAAGTTTCTTGATATACGTGCATCTTGTAGCGCAGCGTGTAAGGCAGGTTCAGCATGTGGGAGCGTGTTGCAAACCGTTTACAACGGTTTGCGTGGGTGTGCATGTGTGGAAGGCAGTGTGCACGCGTTTTAACATGAATCAGCCAAGTTCACACCGTGTAAGGATGTGTGCGCGCGTGTAACACCGTGTAAGGATGTGTGCATGCGTTTAAGTGACTGTGAGCATGCTTAAGCTGGTGTGCACATTGCTCCCCTTGAGGAAACAGAGAGGAAACAGGAAACAACCAAAATACAGGGAAACTGCCAGAGGATACTGCTGTAGTTAATTGGTGGAAACAATTGGAAGCAGGCAATTACACAGGCAGACTAGAAGCCCAACCCAGCACTTAAAACACTGCAAAGAGCAGTGCAGGGTGTTTCTCACAAGAGATACTGCAAGAAAGTAAGCTATCAGAATTGAAAACTGAAAAAAGCTGAACTCAGAGCAGAAATGCTAGGGGCTGCCATAGCTGTTATAATCAGGCATAGGTGAATTGCTGAGGGTGGTGACAATGCAGATGCTGACAGACAACCCAGAGTGAGGAGAAGGAGAAGAGTATAAAGGCCCAGGGTCACCTACCATGGGTTACATGAGCTGGAGATAGAAGAGCGCTACAGAGAGGACAGAGACCTTCTGCAGCAGATTGTTGAACTGTGCAGGCCACATCTCACACACAGAACCAACAGAGGGGAACCCATCCCAGTGGAAACCAAGGTATGTGTTGGCCTAAGAATACTAGCAACAGGTACCTTTCAGAGACCAACTGGTGATATGATGGGGATATCACAGGCATCAGCCTCCAGGGTACTGCACCAGTTCCTGGATGCCATGTCAGCACATGTCAGTGATCATATATATGTCCCTAATGACCGTGAGGTTGTGGCCAGCAATATGCGTCTCTTCCAGCAAATAGCGGGATACCCTGAGGTGCTGGGTGCAATAGACTGCACGCACGTACGCATCAGAGCACCAGCTGGTGAGTGGGGTAGACCCTACATTAACCACAAGGGATACCCCTCCATCAACTGCCAGGTCGTGTGTGATGCCCAGGGCATAATAATGAATGTATGTGCTGGCTGCCCTGGGAGCTACCACGATTCTCACATCTGGCATCTGATGCAGCTGTACCAATCATTTGCCAGTGGGGACTTCCCACACGGAAACCTAGTGGGGGATGCAGGTTATGCACTTGAGCCGTGGCTGATGACACCCATCAGAAATGCACACACACCTGAACAGGAACGCCATAATGAGGCACACGCACAAACACGTAATGTCATAGAGCGTGTGTTTGGGCTGCTCAAGTCATGGTTCCAGTGTCTGGACACATCTGGTGGAGCCTTGCAGTACACACCAACTACATGTACCCAAATGGTCATGATATGTGCTATGCTACATAATATGATCCTGCAGAAACAACTGCAGCAGGACCAGCACAGGGCTGGGCCTAACATCCCCCCACCATTGCCAAGCCCACCACAGGCAGAGGGTGACTCGGAGGAGGAACAACCTGACCTTGTCCCAGTAGGCAGAAGGAGGCGTGCCCAGTATGCCCTGGCCTTGGCAAAGAGGCAACGCATAGCACATACACTTGGTCAGTAGGAACACTGGGACTGATACCCGCTCTGACTCACTCATATAGTAACAGGGATGCCTAACATGACACAACCTGCTTCCAAACATGTACAGGGAGTGTAGTATGTGCATCCGACAGAGGCAGCCCTGCAGCACCACCTGAGGCATGAATGCCATGTGTTAAGTAATGTAATACCATGTACCATATGCACACCTGAGGACCCAACTAACATCCACCCTCACCAATCATAAACCACAAAAAACACAAACCTACCTCATAGGTACCACAAGGGATAGGAATCTAGATGTAATGCTACCCAATGCCAGAAGTATAAATGCGTGCAGTGTAAACGCACACAGTACAGAGAATGTAGATATCAGTGCTGTAATAGAAAACAGGGTCAAAGCCCACATCAGCACCCTGACACTACCAGGTCACACCTCATACAGTGATGTACATGTGCAAAAACATGGAACAAGCTACAAAATGAGGGTGACTAGCAATAAATGGCATGGCTAACCACACACCCATGTTGGTACCACAACAAGAAGCAACATGGATTAGCCATGATCAAATACCAATGGCTAAAACTGACTACTACTATATAGCTTGCTGCAGACCACTGTCCCAATAGCAGGAACTGCCCCAGGCCTACTCTGGCAATGTGAGTGTCAAACAAAATATTACTGTCAACCCGGGTGCCCATGTCCCTGATAACCTCTTCTGTGCTTAGAGGATTGCCACCTAGACGGGAACTAGGGGTAACCCTGTTGTTCCCGAAGGGTATGACTATGCATTGTTTAGCGTTTAACGTAAGGCCATGGCTCTGGCACCAGTTATCCGTGTCTATGAGACCCTTCTGAAGGATGTCTGTGTCAGATGGGTTTCCAACTATGGTTCCCAGTTTGCAGTCATCTTCAAACTTTGTCAGCCATAATCCTCCTGTGTTTGCTTGTACTTCTGAAAAGTAGATGCCGAACAAAAGTGGGCCCAGGACTTAGCCCTGTGGGACACCACTTGTGACAGTTTTGGAGTGTGACATGGCATCAGCAACTTTGACCCTGTGTGTTCTGTCACTTAGCCAGTTTGCAACCCATCCTGTGATGTATGGGTTCACATTTAAGCTGGTGATGTTTTCAATGATACCCGAGTGGGGTATTGTGTCGAAAGCCTTTGCCAGGTCAAGGTAGGCTGTGTGGACTGCCTTGCCCTCATCAATGGCCTTGGTGACTGTCTTGAAAAAGTCAACCAAGTTTAAAAGGCATGATCTGCCCTTGACAAAGCCAAACTGGGTTGGATCCAACGTCTGCAAGTCCCCTATGTTTTCATTTATGATTCCCATTATGATCCTCTCTATAGCTTAGCAGACCATGCTTGTCAAGCTGATGGGATGTGAGTTTCCGGGGTTGGTGGAGGCACCTCCTTTGTGAAGTGGGTCCACCATTGCTGTATGCCACTCCTTGGGCACATATCCTGAGGTGAGGCTAAGATTAAACAGCTGCCCTAACTGCGGGTTTAATTCCTCATTGAGTTCATGGAGCACACAACCGGGGACACCATCTGGTCCCATGGATAAATTGTTTTTCACCTTGGATAGAGCAGTTCTCACCCCAGCATTTGAGATGTTTGGGGGGCTACAATCCTCTGGTATGGATATCCCTCCAGGTGGGGGGGAGGGGGGGAGAAATCTGCACTGAACCTGTCAGCCAGTATGTTGGCAATGTCTGTAGGTTCAGTGATATTTACATCATTTCAAACTAATTCTGAGCATATCTGGGAGTTCCCTCCCAGGTGTCAAACACAGGTAAAAAAGGCCTCATGATAGTCCCTTGAGTCCTGAGCAGGTTTACTCTCAAAATTTGCCTTGGATGATTTTATGGGGGAACCCAGTGTTTTACTCATAATGAGCAGGGGTGTCTTCCCTTCTATGGATTTTGCTCTATCTTGTAGTAGCTCCTTCCTTTTGTTGTAGAGCTTGTTTATGGCTGTGGTCCACCAGACTGGATGCTTGCCTGTGGTACAAAGAGTCTTTGTTTTGTTTGGGATTGCCTGATCCATACAGTCCTGGAGGTGCTGGTAGAAGGCATTTGTAAGTGATACAGCGGCTTGGGTAATGGTGTCCGCTGGCTTGGGGGCCTTGAAAGAGACCACACCAGTCTTTAGAAGTGTGAATTTGGCTTTTGAGAAGGTCTTCACTGTTGTCTTTCCTATCTGGGGTGGGGGTGGGATGTAGACTCCCACTGAGATTAGTTCATGATCTGATCTCACCAATGATGGGTATACTTCTGGTGTTGAACATTGTGACCCCATGTTCGTGATGATGAGTTCTAGTATGTTGTCTCCTCTTGTGGTTATGGTGACTAGTTGTTCCATGGCATTTGAGTGTATGAACTCTAGGAACCTTTGGGTTAGAGTGTTTGGGCTTGAGTAGTGATCCCAGTCTATATTTGGATAGTTGGAATCTCCCAGTATGATGGTGTTCGGAGATACATTTATCCCCTCCAGTGTTTTCAGGACAGCTGTGTGAGGTGCCTGAGTTTGAGAGGGTGGCATGTAACATGCTACAAACTGCAGAGCAGTCTTGCCTATGGTTACTTGCACCTGGATGGTCTCCGATACATCGTGTGTTGCCACCAACCTTGAGGTGAGGGTGTCCTTGAAGAATATGGACACCCACCCTCCTTTCTTGGTGTTGTCTGGATTTTGGTGCCGGAACACATGATATGAGGTAACACCCGATAGTGCCAGGGTGCTGTCAGAAGCCGTGAACCAGGTTTCAGTCACAGCACAGACATCAATGTTCTCCATACTGAGAAGGGCGTCGAGTGTGTGCAGCTTGAGGTTGAGACTTCTGGCATTGAGCAGCATTACCAGTAGTGTTTTTCCTTTTCTGTGTTCTAGGGTGGTAGGTGTAGAATCTGATTCTTGCATAAAAAAGGCACAATGGGGGTGGCAAGAGCCTCAGCCAAAATCCGGAAGCCCAGGGGTGACAGATGCAAGCCGTCCCTTGCAAATCAGCGTGGCCTGTCCAGCATGTCATCCCAGGCAGACAGACATTGGACCCCCTTTGAATGACACCATAGTTTAAGCCAATTATTACAGCTGATCATCTTGTCTCTGTTTATGTGGCATCATACTTGGTGAAGGTAGGATACTGCTCAAGGTCAGGGTCATACCTGCCTGGCCTACATAATCAGAGAGATCCTCTATGTCTCTTTTCATGTAGTCCAGGGAGGTACATCCCAGGTTGTTCACACCAGCATGGATAATGACTGAGTCAGACTTGTACTTGCAATGGAGTGACCTGAGTGCTTGCATTATGTGGTGGATTCCAGTGCCCGATAGTCAGCTTACTGTGACCTCCTCCGTACTCAATCTGGTGAGTGGGACGTCAGTGTGTCTGACTATGGAGTCACCTATGACAAGTGTGTCTGGCATTGTGTTTGGCCTTAAGGGCTGTGACTGTTTGGCACACTGACTCTGTGGTCTATGTGTTGCATGTGCTGTGCCCTGTGGAGGCAGTTGTGTGGGTGTCTGCTGTGGTGGCCTCTGCTGTTTTGGTAGAATTCTGATCAGAGCCTCCGAGTATGTCTTTGTGTGTCTATGTGTATGATTTTAAGTTGTGATAGTGCTATGTGAGACTGGGTTTGTGGTGTGTGTGGTTACCTTCACCTTCTCTCTGGTCTTGCTAGTCCTATGTTGAGAGAGCTCAGCCTCCACTTTGGCTATATAGTTGCATCTATCATGTATTTATGTTTTATGGGAGAAGGAGAGGGTTGTCAGTGTACATGAGGCAATTGTAACATTGCCTCAATATTCCCAGGTTCACCAGCTGAGCAGGAGAGGACACTAGCAACTGATCCTAGACATGCTAGAAGGAATAGACAAAACAATGTTGGAATACAGGGAGATATCAAGCCCCCCAAACCACATTATAGTGCTTGACTGACAATACCTACACATACACCATAGTTTCATAGTTTCATAGTTTACTACTAGGCTATCTGCCCTAGTGCATGTATAAGCCTAGCCATAGTGATGTGGCTATTGCCACCCCTTATAGTAGTAATAAGTGTACAGAATACATTCCGAATATTGTGCCTTTGACTTAGTAGTGACACATTATGACCCCCTTAAGTAAATGAATAATGTGACTGTGCCTCTGTCTAATCTGTGCCTCTGTCTCACATGCAGTTGTCCAGATGTCTCTTGAAGAGAGTCAGTGAGGGACTCTGTCTAACATGAACTGGGATACTCTGCTAGAGTGTGAGATGCCTCTGAGTTATGACTCTGTCCCTCCAGCATGTCCTATACATGTATGTGCTGAGGTTCAAATCTTTAGCTCTCATGGTTCTGGTGGATTTGGATTGCTTGCAGTGGAGCATGTCCACCAAATCCTGATTGGACATGGTCTTGTATGTCAGGCATAGGTCACCTGTAAGTATGCGGTATGACACTGAATAAAGCTGGGTTTCCTTTATTCTGGAAGCATATGACATGTGTTGTAGACCCCTGATCTTCATGGTAAGGTACTTTTGGGGTCTCTCCAGCTGTTGCAAGTGCTGGGTGAGGTACATACCAAATGGGGCTTTGTATTCAATCATGGGCCTGATAAGGGAGAAGTATAGTGGTACAATGACCTCCTTTGATCTGGATGGAAAACCCTCCATGATAAGGTGGGCAAGATAGAAAGTCTTTCTAACCACTTTGGCAACATGGGTGTCAAACGAGATGTCACTATCTACACGTGTCCCCAGGTGTCTGATTTGCTTTCTGTGCTCAGTGGGTTGCTGTCTATGTATTGATCTGTGGGTGCTTTGTTCCTCCCAAAGGGGATGACTACACATCAGTTGCATTCAGTTTCAGGCCATGAGTCTGGCACCAGCTATCCGTCCTTGTGACGGCATTCTGTAGGATGTGTGTGCTGGCTGATGTATTCACTATGGTGCCTAGGTTGCAGTCATCTGCAAACTTTGTCAGCTACAACCCTCCTATGTTTGCTTTCACATCTGAAAAGTAAATATCAATTAAGAGGGGTCCCAGGACACATCCTTGTGGGACACCACCTGTGACTGGCTTTGAATCTGACAAGGCACCTGCAATGTTGACTTAATGGGTTCTGTTTCTTAGCCATTTTGCAACCTATCCTGTGACATATGGTGTTATATTTCAGCTGTTGAGCTTGTCTATGATGCCTGAGTGGGGTATTGTGTCACAGGCCTTAGCCAAGTGCAGGTAGGCTGTGTGGACTGCGTAGCCCTCATCAATGGCCCTACTGACAGTTTCATAGTAGTCAACTAGGTGCAAAAGGCAGGATCTGCCCTGTACAAAGCTGAACTGGGTGGGATCAAGGGTCTGTAGGTCAGCAATGTCTCTGTGTAAGAGCTCCATAATGACTCTTCCCATAGCTTTGCAGACAAGGCTGGTTAAGCTTGTGTGGTGGTAGTTGCCATGGTCTGTGGAGGCATCTCCTTTGTGGAGTGGGACCACTGTTGCCGTCGCCAGTGTTCAGGTACATATCCTGTAGCAAGGCTAAGGTTAAATAGCATTTGTATATACGGGTCCAGCTCCTTCTGGAGTTCACATAGCATGCAACCGGGATACCATCAGGTCCCATTGATGCTGTGTACTTGTCTTTGCTGAGCTGGGCTCTCACATGGACATCCAAGATGACAGTGAGGTTACATACAGCTGTGATAACTATCTTCTTTTGGGGGTGAGGGACCGGGTAAATTGCACTGAAGCTGTCTGCCGGAATGTTGCCAATATCTGTCAGGTCACTGGAATATATGTTGTTGTGTACCAACTCTGAGCATATCTGAGGGTTCCCAACCAGATGTCTGACATAACTGAAGAAAGCAGTGTGGTTACCTTCATTGTCTTTGGTGATTTATGTCCCCAAGTTGACCTTGCATGTCTTTATGAGATAATGTAGCTTTCTACTAGTGCTGATCACAGCTGTCTTCCCTTTTGGAGATGTAGCTCTGTCTTGTATTAGTATCCCTCATCTGTTATACAGTTTGTTTATGGCTGGGGTCCACCAGACAGGCCACTTTCCCTTTGTGGAGAGGGTCTTGTTTTTATTTGTGATTGCATGGTCCATGCTTTCTGACATCTAGCTAAGGGGAGGTCATTGTTGTTCTGCAGTTATCTTTCATCAGCATTAGAAATTACCACAACAGCCCCTGTGGGGTGTACCTCAGCAGACACATCCAGCAACTGTAAAGTCCACAACAGTACCTCACCAGGAGTATGAAAGAGCTGGAACACATGTAATGTGTCGCCTGATTAAACAGAGTGCAGCTCCACACACTGCCATGCTGTCCACCCAGACGCAAGCTGTGCCTGATGTAGAAAGCCATGTCCAAGCTGGAATCAATGCACATGCTGCACCTTATACAATCTGAATGGCAGGGAGCTATGCACATGAGGGACCTGAACCCCAGCACTGACATACATAGGACAAGCTGTACTGCATTATCCATAACACAGAAGCCACCCCCACGCATGAGTAAACTACCAGTACAGGTTATCCATAGAGTCACTCGTTGATTCCCCTCAACAGGAATCCTAATGAGTGGATGGGAGATGGTAGGTTTACCCTGGGTATCAATGTTATGTCACAGGTAGACAGAGGCACAGTATACTAAACAAGACATATGTCATGGCAAACTACACTTACAATGTGTTGACGGACAAACACTCTCCGACTAGCATTAGAAATGGCCTAGGGCACATCGGTAGTGTTTGCCAATGTACACCCATGTTGTGAAATACACTACTGATGTTGGATGAGGCTGTTGTAAGTAGTTCACATCTGAACATAATGCAACATGGTCAGATAGGTTCATAGGTACATAGGTTTATACTAGGCTATCTTCCCTAAGGCAGGTATAAGCCTAGCCCAGAGTTTGTTGGCACCACCCCTTATATGGAAACAGTACTGTGCCCATTATTTTGTCGTGCCTCTCCAGAAGTGACACAGTGGCGATCCCGGGTAAACCTATGATCTCCCATCCACAGGTCAAGATACCTCTTGAACAGAGCCAGCAAGGTGCTCTGCCTCACATGGACCAGGATTGTATTCCACAGCATAGGAGTCTCCGAGTGATAAATCCATCCCTCCAACATGTCCAACGTACATCCATGCTAAGGTGTAAGTCACTTGCACTAGTGGTTCAGGTGGATCTGCCGATTTTGAGGTGGAGCATGTCCATTAATTCCTGTTTGGACATGGCCTTGCATGTCAGGCACATGTCACCTCTAAGAAGACGATATGTGACTGAATAGAGCGGGAGTGTCTTCAATCTGGCAGCATATGACAGATGTTGGAGTTCCTTTATCCTTTTGGTGGGGACATTCAGGGTCTCTCCAATTGCTGCAGATGTCGGGTGAGATACATCCAGAATAGGGCATTGTACTCGATCACCGGTCTGATAAGTGAAGAGTACAGGGGAACAATGACCCACTAGATCTGGATGTGAATACCTCCCTGATCAGGTGGGCAATGTAGAAGGTCTTTCTAGCCACTTTAGCAATGTGAGTGTCAGAAGAACGGCGACTGTCAACCTGTGTCCCCAGGTCCATGATAACCTCCTCTGTGCTTAGAGGATTGCCACCTATATGGTAGCTTGGGGTTACCTTGCTTTTCCCGAAGGGTATGTCTACACATGTTGTGCAATTTGACTTCAGGCCATGGCTCTGGTACCAGCTATCAGTTTCCGTGAGTCCCTTCTGAAGGATATCCATGTCTGATGCACTGTCCACTATGGCGCCCAGTGTGCAGTCATCTGCAAACCTTGTCAGCCAAAGTCCCCCCATGTTGGCCTGTATGTCTGAGAAGTACATGACAAACAATAGGGGGCCAAGGACTGAGCCCTGTGTGACACCACTTGTGACCAGCCTGGAGTCTAACATAGTGCCAGCAACTCTAACCCTGTGTGTCCCGTCCTTAAGCCAGTTTGCAACCCATCTTGTGACATATGGGTTTACATTTCAGTTGGTAGGGTTTTCTACAATACCTGAGTGGGGTATTGTGTTGAAAGTGTTTGCAAGGCCAAGGTAGGCTGTATGGACTGCCTTTTCCTCAACAATGGCCTAAGTGACCATGAAGATGTCAACCAAGTACAAAAGGCATGATCTGCCCTTGACCAAGCCAAACTGGGACGGGTACAATGTCTGCATGTCCCCTATATCTTTGTTTATGAGCTCAATTATGATCCTCTCCATAGCTTTGCAGACTAGACTTGTTAAGCTTATGGGGCAGTAAGTACCAGGGTCCGTAGAGGCACCGCCTTTGTGCAGATGTGCACAACTGGACCCTAACCAGGCTGTTGTGCACACTATGGAAATGTAAAGCAGTGATAGGACTAAAGCCCAGGATACTGACCACCACAGTGAAAGTACTGAACCACTACACTATACAGTACTACAGTGTTAGGTCAGTATGAACGGATGTTGACAATTGTGTGCAAAGTATCCCATGCAAAACCTGCAGGCACAGTATACTCCCTGTTGTGTTCACACAAAAGCATTTGGACAGTAACTACACAACATGGCACAGAACACACAACCATAAACTGGAAGTATTTGTTGAAGGTCACACTCATCCACAAATGTGATGGGCTGCAGAGTTCAACATATGGAAAGCCCACACTGGGCATGTCACACTTAGCTCACACACTTAGGTAAATGAGACATCTTTCACACAACATGCCATGTGAAGGCTGAACTGGGCATGCTGTGTATGAACTTAGTCCAACATCCCTTTGGCAACAGTGAAAACATACCAGAGGATGCTCATTCCACTTTCTAAACTCTGATGATGTCAGCACCCTATAAGTATATCAGGAGAAAAGGAATCTCCCAGTAATCTGAATAGCACGCTCTGCTAATGCGTCCGTCTCTAGTGTCATAACATAGTTAGGTAGGGGTCTGAATCCAGCAAGTGTGTGTGAAGGGGGGTAAGTGTGTGTGTGTGTGTGTATGAAAGGAACATCCCTTTTGGCAACTGGGAAAACACACCACAGGATACTCATTCCACTTTCTAAACTCTGATGATGTCAGCACCCTATAAGTATATCAGGGGAAAGGAAATCTCCCAATAATGCGAATAGCGCGCTCCGCTAATGCGTCTGTCTCTAGTGTCATAACCTAGTTAGGTAGGGGTTTGAATCCAGCAAGTGTGTGTGAAGGGGGGGTAAGTGTGTATGACTGAAATATCCCTTTTGGCAACTGGGAAAACACACTACAGGATGCACATACCCCTTTCTAAATGATATCACAATTATTTATGGCTTTTGATTACAGACATGCCACGTGTGTTTTGCCCACACAGAATGCCCATGTGTGTGGGTTGTCCCTCACAATAATGCATGACATTGATTAAACCAGTTATGGCAATGCACACATGATGTATGTGTGTGCCAAATACACATATGTACCTGTGACCTTCAATAGTTACCATGTGTGATGCCTGCCACATGTGAATACATGGTATTTGCACAGGGTAACATTATGACTGTGGTCTTCTGTGCAGGTGCTGCATGTGGGATGTGTATATACAGTGTGAGATGTAGATGCTATCAGCCTAGAAGTGAGGGATACACACCTGGTCTGGGGCATATAGTCTACCTGTTGTTGATGAACAGGTGCTGCATGTTTTCACCTGTTGTGGGAGTGGTAAGACGTTATTCCATAGCAATGCAGTGACCGCATGCTAAGAACCGTTCAGCTAGGGTGTTGTAGCTACAGTAATTCATTAGCATTCAGTAATATGTCAGAATCCCTGGTGAGGGTCTGATGCCAACCAAGGTCAGGGTTCTACCAGCCTGTGTCACTTGCTCAGTGATCCCTTCCATGTTCCCTATCATGTATCCCAGTGAGGGACATCCCACATCAGCTGTGGTGGCATGGACAATGACTGAGTCATATGTGTCCATGCATCTGACTGACCTGTATGTTTGTGTTATGTGGTGGACCACAGTGCCCCATGAGCATATCACTGTGACCTACTCCTTGTCCAGCCTGGTGAGCATGTCCTCACTGTACTGGATAATAAAAGTACCTAACACAACTGCAGCAGTAGTGTTGTATAGCTGTACAGACTGTGCTTGTTTGGCACACAGGATTTGTGTGCTATGTGTTATGCGTGCTGTGTGCAGGCTTAACGTATGCCTGTGTGCCAGCTGCAGAGATGTCTGCCAGTCATGCAGGATGCTATCCTTAGGCTCCACAAATGGCCGGTGTGTTTCCATGCTTGTATTGCTGTCAGTGTAGGTCCACATCAGATCGGTATTGCTGTCACTGTAGTATTTCATGCCACCCGACAGGTTATGCCAGTACTGGGTTCAGAGTGCTTAGTCCACAGTTTGGCCATGTGTTTCCATCTCATACATGTGTTGTACATCCATGGGTAGGGGATAGGGTTGACTGTGTACATGTGGCAGCTGTGACATTACTACATGACACACATATTCCACAACTGTACCATAGAGGTGACTGACAACTGACCTTTGCACATGCTACCATAGTATTGAGATTGCATTGGTGATTAACAGCACATAGGGCCAATGGTGAACAAGATACATAGGTCCATAGGTTCATACAGGGATGTCTGCCCAGGGCATGTATCCACCTAGCCAGAATGTGTGTGGCTTTCAACATGCATTGTAAATCTGTCTTGCTATGCCCTTTTCCAAGGTTAGTATACTGTGCCTCTGTCTCACAGTGACACATAAGTGATACCCAGGGTAACCCTACAATGTCACATCCAGTCATTAATATCACTCTTGAAGATAGTCACTGAGTCACTCTGCCTAACCTCTATTGGGATAATATTCCAGAATGAAGGGAGCCTCTGAGTTATGAATGTGCCCCTCCAGCATGTCCTATGTATATCACTCCTGAGGTTCAAGTCTTTCCAGCGTGTATCCTGATGGGATTTGGATATTCTGAGGTGCAGCATGGCCATTAAGTGAGGGTTTGACATGGCTTTATATGTCAGGCACAGATTGCCTATGAAGAGGCAGTATGCCACTGAGTAGAGCTGCTGTTTCTTTAACCAGTCAGTATGTGGCATCTGTTTGAGCCCTTTGATCCTCATGTTGAGGTACGTATGTGGTCTTTCCAGTTGCTGCAGGTGTCTGGTAAGGTGCATGCTGACAGGTTCATCATAGTCAATTATGGGCATGATGAGGGATGAGTAAAGGGGCACAATGTCCTCCCCTGATCTACATGTGGATCCCATCATGATGATGTGGCCCATATAACATGTTTTCCTAACCACTTTGTCCATGTTGTTGTCAAATGGTAGAATGCTATCAACCTGTGTACCCCAAGGTCCATAATTCCTTTGTATGCACTTAATGGATTAACACATATGTGGTACTTTGTGGTCACTTTGTGTTTGACAAAGGGGATGACTATACGCTTTTTGTCATTACCTTGAGGCCATGGCTGTGGCACAAGTTGTGTGTTTGCAAGAGGCCCTTTTGGAGGATGCATGTGTTAGCTGGAGAGTTGATTATGGCGTCTGGTTTGCAGTCATCTGTGACCTGCTCAGCCACAGTACTTCCATGTTGGCCTGTACCTATGATAAATATATAATGAACATGACAGCTCCCAGGGCTGAGCCTTGTGGGACACCACTTGTACCTGGTTGGAGGCTGACATGGCTCCAGCAATTCTAACCATGTGTGTTCTGCCCTTGAGCCACTGTGCAATATCCATAGTGACATAGGGGTTAATATGTACACTGGTGAGCTTCCCTAGAATGCACAAGTGGGGTATTGTATCAAAGGCTTATGCAAGGTCCAGGTAGGCTGTGTAGACCTCCTTCCCCTTGACAGTGGCCTTGGTGACTGTTTCAAAGAAATCAAACAGGTTTGAGAGGCAGGATCTGCCATTAACAAAGCCAAACTGTGTATGGTGACATGCCTGCAGGTCCCCAATAGCTATATATGTGAGGTTCATGATGATCCTTGCCATAGCTTTGCAGACCAAGCTAGTCAGACATATGGGGTGAATAGTGTCCAGGATCTGTTAAGGCACTACCTGAATGTAGAGGGACCACTGTTGCTGTACGCCACTCTTTGGCCACATATCGTGTAGTAAGGCTGGGATTGAACAGTAGTGTTATGTCTGGGTGTAGCTCTTCTTGTGGTTCATGTAGGACACAGCCTGGGACACTGTCTGGTCCCATTGATGCAGTGTTTATTGCTTTGGGAAGGGCATCTCTTACCTGAGCATCTGTGATGTCAGGGGGGGCAGCACTCTGCTGCGAGACATATTTGCCCTTTTGGTGTGGTGGGGGGGAGAAGGCAGCAGTGAACCTGTCCACTAGGATGATGGCAATGTCTGTGTGTTTTGTATTTCGTGTGACATCTTGGATTACCTCTGAGCATATCTGGGTAGTACCACCCAGGTTCCTAACATAACTACAGAAAGCCTTGTGATTATCCTCAGTGGCTTGTGGAATCTTCTCTCAAAGATGGCCTTAGACAATTGTATGGGTGCCTGTAGTTGTCTTCCAATACTCATCAGTGATGCCTTCACATTTTGGGAGTTTGTTGTATCATGTAGTGGCTTCATCCTTCTATTATATAGTTTGTTTATGGCTGGTGTCCGGCACACAGGACATCTGCCTTTGGAGAATTGGGTCATGCTTTCATATGTGGTGTCATGATCCATGCATTCCTGAATGTGTCCATAGAATGCCTTTATACAGGTATCTGCAGTCTGGTCCATATTTCCAACAGGCCTGGGGCCTTTGATGGTTTCCAAATCATTTATGAGGGGTGTGAACATGCTTGACATGAGCTGTTGACTGACGTCCCACCCTCCAGACTGAGCAAGATGAGGGTCACATTTAGCTACCTATAGGGTGATAGAATGTGCCACATAACACAGGCACACAGGTCACTCCACAGCAAGTACAACTATGAGGAAGTCATTGTCCATGCTGGTGGAAACAACCTGAGACGTACCTCCCTGGACCACATGGAAAGAGACACAGAGGAGCTCTTACAGCACCGTCTCAAACTCAGGACTCCCACACAGCCTTCATGCTCACACAGGAGAGTATAGATTTCTCTGCAAACACCATCATACTGGGTGACCTCAGCTACCCAAACATAGACTGTGAACATTACACAAGCCACAATACCCAAGCTCTAGGGTTCCCATAGATCAGACAGTCTTTAGCTATGGAACAGGTAATCAACCTTCCCACAAGAGGGGCAGATATACTAGATCTGATCATCACAAACATGAGTACAAAATGCTCACCACTGGAAGTATATCCCTCATTGTTGCAATCAAACCATATACTAATCACACTGGAGTACTGGATCCCCCACATATGCAAACCTCGAACACATCGATGTGTGTGGGAAATGCCCCTATTAGCAACTGTGACAGTACAGTACAGGATGCAGATCCCCCTTTTGAAACACAGATGATGTCAGGACTCTATAACTATATTACCTGAATTAAAGTCCTCCAGTGATTCGTATAGCGCGCTCTGCTAATGCGTCTTTCTCCAGTGTCATAACATAGTTAGGTAGGGATTTGAATCCTGAAAAGGGAATCTATGTGTGTTAGTATGACTGGGGTTTATGTGTGTGCATTATGCTGGGAGGGATAAGTGCCTTTTGCCAACTGGGAGAACACACTACAGGGTGCACATCCCTCCTCCTACACACAGATGATGTCAGCACCCTCTAAGTACAGCATTAGAAAGAATTTCTCCCACTAATGCAAATAGCACACTCTGCTAATGTGTCTGCTTTTACTGTCATAACACGGTTAGGTATGGGTTTGAATCTTGCAAATGGAAAGTATGTGTTTTACTGTGGGTGTGGTTAGTGTGTGTGCACAATGATGGGGGTGGGATGTGGCTTTTGCCAAATGGGGCTATGCACTGCAGGGTGCACATTACCCTTAACAAGCAGTGATGTTGACAGCACCCTATACAAACAAAACTACAAAAGAGAAGGTGGTGGTACCAATAACACATGTAAGGTGACACTTCTTCAAGTAATGTCCACAAAACAAAGTAGGATAAACGAACAATTCTTTTACTCTATACAAACAACATGACAACAGACAACTGCCAGTACTCAGTATAGTGTTACATGCTACTGTAACAAGCACATGTACCAGAATATACCTAGATAGTGTTTTGAAGCCTGGATGTGGCAAGTGTGTGGATGTGGGATGTGTCTGTGTGTGCATTTCCATATGGGAAACATGTTTGATGTGGCAATCAGGGTACCACAGTACCTGATGCACATTACACCTGTGAACTGATGAGCTTGCCTGCACCCTGTGAGTACAGGTAGAGAGGAGGAAATCGGTAGTAAACAACATAGTGCACTTCTCAAATGTGTACCTGTCATGTATTGACAGCTACTCATGTAGGGTAATAAATAATGGGAATGGCAGGTGAGCGTGTGCATGTGTGGGGGTAGCAGGGTGTGTATAAATGCACGTGTGACAGAACAGATACATATAGCTGAATCTACATAACAGCACATGATGCGCATTCCCATAGTCAATGTTAGCATGTGATGGTGTGCAGCTGGTACACTTTGGTAAGTAGTATGGGCGCAGATAACAATTGAGGACATTCATACAGTTACTGCAGCAGGACTGCTGGGATATACACACAATCATAGTGGAACAGTGAACAGTTACCAACATGTTACTACTTATACACATCTATGTAGTCACCCTGTGCATCAGCAACATGTTTACCTTTTCCTGCACCAATGTTGTAGTATGCAGGAGGTGGCACAGTGTCATCATATGCACAGGGTGTGGGTTAGGTATGCCCAAGCCAGCCACTGGTAACACCAATTGACATGTGTGTGTATGTGTGTTTGTGAGGGGCAGCAGTACAGGGTGGACCAGTGTTGGTGCAGTGTGTGTGTGTATGTGTTTGCCCTAGGTGTTAGATTTCTGCATGTGTGTAAGCACGCACACAGTCCCACATAATGGCTGCCATGTACAGGGTTGTGTGGACAGCCACAGACTGCACCTGTCAGGTCATCCAGATCAGTGTCTGTGGGCACAGGCACGGTACCTGTGCCTGGCAGGGGTGCTATGGGCCGTATCCGGTACTAACCCAGACTGGGTACTGTCATCGGAAGCAGGGGTGTGTTGACTGGACACAGTTCCCTGTTGGGACTGTCCAGAGCCACGTGCACGTGGTCTCCTGGGGTGTCCTGATGACAGCACAGACCCAGCATTGCTGGGGCTGGTGTTGGCACTTGAGGTGTGTGAGTGGGCCTGTTGTCGTCCACGGCCACTGCCAGCTGGTACTGTTGCTGGCATATGGCCACGTCGACGTCGCAAACGCACACCATCACCCTGGCCCATGGACATCTGGTTGTGGAGCAGCTGTTGTATGTCCCCACAACATCTGTCAACGACATCTGTGAGGTTACGGATAGCATTCGCAACGTCACGCATGCCGTCTGTCTTGGCTGTGCGACATGCTCTCAGCTCCCTCAGACCCTGTCTGGTGTACCTTTCCATACGTGCCTGTGCCTGCATAACAGTCCGAAACATAGTGGAGGTTGACATACCTCCTTGGGCATGTCGGCCAGAGGCAGTACGGCCATGGATGCCCCCACGAGAACCCATGGGTGACTGTCTGCATGGTACCATTGGAGGACCCTGCTCATGGCTGCCTTGTGGGGATGCATGTACCACAGGTACCACATTACCCTGATCTATGCCCACTGCATACTGTCCATCACCTAGGGACAATGGTGACAAAGGATGTAACGGCAGGATGACTGTGCGCATTGATGGGTTTGACAGCTGTGTACTGTCAATTGGCTGACCAATTTGGCGGACCCAGACACACCTTCCTGCACCATTACAGACATTTCATCATCATCAGTACCTGGGGCACAAGATTCAGGTCCCCTGCTGCAGGTCAACAGAGCAGCACCAGAACCTACGGGAGGAAAACAGGGAACACAGATTACAGTCTCAACACATATTTGACAGAGATGCACTTCAATACTAATGCACACATTCAGAAATGGACACATGCACTCATGGACACAAACACACATGCACACATGGGCACAGGCACACTCGCACACATGCACACCCCACAGTAAACACACACATCAGTACTGTGTTACACTACTCTTAATATTGTTAAACTGGGTATTGCAGGTATTATTAAACACACTCACCAGCATGTATACTACAGAGTTACACTACTCTTACTAGTATTATAAATTGTGTTTCAGGTAATGTTAAACACACTCACCAGCATGTATGGCCTGCCTCGTTGCTAGATGGGAGGGACCTGGAAGTATGAAGAGAGTAATGTCAGTGGGCACAAGTGTGCCATTTATTTTGCACATGATACAGTACAGTAGTACACTAGTTCCCTTATACACATCAGCTGCTCATAATGTCTGTATCACACATGCACAATTACATATCATGATGACAGATACATACCACATGCACACCTTATGCGTGCACGAAGTAACAGTGTACACAACAGACATATGTACATACCAGGAGTTAACTCTAATCTCACCCTTACCTCTCTTCAAACAACAACTCAAACTGTACTTCCAAAACCACTGGCTTTGTTCTTGTAGTACTCCAGGCTAACGTCCCTCTCCCCACCCTCTCTTTACCTTTAACCCCTCACTGTGCATAAAAACTAGCTTCTACCCTGTTTCTTTCCCCTTGATGTCCTTCTATGCTCTGACCTACTTCTCCCATCCCTCCCACCTCCTCTTGACTGTCTTCCTTCTTTTCCTCACTTCCCTTCTTGACTCCTGCCTCTTCCCTATTATTTTATCTTTCATACTCCTTCTACTTCTCTACCCTTCTGAGCTTTAACTATTATCTATATGGCTTTTGCCTTATTGCATAACCGTTATGTTTTAGGTAGAATTGCTTTGAATCCGACAGTACATTGTGTATGACTTTAAACTGTTTGAGTTCCTTAAATGTATGTTGATTTAATTAACAAGCTGGTGTACATTTCTATTATGTTGGATGTCTGTATTAATGACTTGTCTGTCTGCCTTTATTATGTTATGTGTGGAGCTTTTCTCCCCAGGCCTCTACTGAAAATAGGCATATATCCAGCTAGACTATCTCGGTCAACAAATGTAAAAGTAATAACAATAAATAAATATGGCATCTTACCTGCACGCTCGATGTCTTGCTGCTGTGTGGATCCAACCTCCATCATGATGCATGACTGTTGTTGTTGTTGTTCTGGGGCTGGATCCACAACACTTAGCAGTAGCCCCTCCTGTCTGGTGAGGGGGGGATGTGTGGCCACCCCCCCACCTGTTGCAACCTGTTGCCTGCGGATATCTGCAGCACGCTGGCGGACATTTCTAATCAAATCACTGCAGTGATGTCTCACCTGCTCATATGTCCCATCATGCATGCCAACATCATTTATCCTGCTAACCAGATTTTGCCACAGTGCAGACCTCTCCTGCTGATTCTGGGTGGTGCATGAGAACAGGATGGCATAGTCACGCACCAGGCTCTGGTGGATCACTTCATCCTCTGCAGCAGTATATGCGGGGTTCCTTTTTGGAGCCATGTTCCCCTGGAAAGGTACACAAACAGGTTATCAGCATAGTATCTCAGCAATACATGGTATGCATTCTATACAGGGAGTATTACATTGTACTTATTACTGCTTAGTTGTAACTTGATTAAAGTGTAGCTATCATTCTAAGTCATTTGGACTAAGCACTTGGCCTTCAGAGCAGTTGTTTTACATTAGGGAGGTTTGTGGCAAGCACTGTGGTGGCAGGACACATATCTTTCATCCTTTGAAGTTGGGAACTGCTGATTGAGAGCCCACTGTCCAAGTGTATTAGTTCTGGTGTAGGCAGTTGGCCTTCAGGCCAGTTATTTAACATTAACAAGGTTTGTGGTCTGCACTCTTGTGTGACAATAGGCTGTACTCTGCCATTCATAGCTGGGGACATCTGGTTTCAGGTTTATAGTGCCTGCATATTTGAGCTGTATCTTACTGACATTGGTACACCTTGTTTGCTGTAGCAAACACTACATCCAGGCCTCCTGAATCTAGCTTTGTTTATATGCTTGTTATTTGTTAGCTTGTTATTTCACTGGTACGCTACTTCCACATAATACACAGCTTCTCAACACTTCTGTGACTCACTACTGATATCTGCATTGCTTTACACATGACAGCAAGTGACTGCTTGTCATTGTTGCATTTACCTAATTGTGACACATTGCACTTAGGTTACCTGGCACTTGCTCACTGAAGCTATTATATCAGTCAGCAGTAGTAGGTAATATCAGTACACCCTCACTCCCCACTGGACCTTGTTTTCAATTATTACGGAATTCACAATAGTATTCTAGCATGTCCAAAGGTCAGTTGTCAGTCTCCTCCCCAGTCCAGTTGGTGAGTGTGGTAATCCAGAGACAATGTTAGAACAGCTGCATGTACACAGACAACCCCCTCCTCTTAACAACAAATTCAAACTCATGTGAGTGATGCAACCATATACCAAACTGGAGGCTAGGCTCTCTCTACTCCAGACTACAGGTCTGCCTATGCAGCAGAGACCTCCTAAGCAGACACTCAAGCAACCACTACCACGGAAACAAACACGTGCAACACATATCAAACAAAGCCAATGTGCTGAACACTCACAGCCATTAACAGTAAACAACACACCTCATACACCTGTACTAGGTGCCTCTATCATCAGACATACTGGCATCACATTCACCAGGCTTAACGAGGTGAGGGTCACAGTGTGCAGCCTGTCGGGCACTACGACCCGCCACATAACACAAACACTCAAGTAACTCCAAGGCAAGTACAGGTATGACTCAGTCAATGTCCATGCTGGTGTGAATGACCTGACACATACCTCCCTGGACTATATGACATGAGATAGTACGGAGCTCTCTGAGCATGTAGCCCAAGACAGTTTGACCCTGACTTTGAGTAGCATCTTACCCTCACCAAGAACAATGCCACAATATCAAGACACGATGATCCCTTCCAACAATTGACTGACATACTGGTGTCATTCACAGGTGTGCCAATGCCTGTCATCTTGGGGTGGTATGCTTTGCTAGGGACAGCTTGCACCTGTCACCCCTGGCCTATTGGATTTTGGCGGAGGCTCTTGCTACACCCATAGTGCCTGTATTAGGCAAGGGTCATAAGGCAAACCCACATCCATTTGTATCACAAAGGATGAGGAAGTAAGAGTGATGCCACTCAACACCAGAAGTCTAGACCTCAGGATACACGCACTCAAAACCCTACTTAGCATTATGGACATCGATATCTGTGCAGTAACATAAACCTGTTTCAGGTTTCCCAGGAGCACACCAGCACTACCAAGTTATAACAGTTACCATTCTTGTCGGCCCCAACACTTGAACAAAGGAGGGGGAGTATCAATATTCAACACAGATTCCCACACCTCCACATTGGTGGCGAAGTACCACATAGGTGTTAGGCCATTGAGTACAGAAGACGTAATTGGGGACCTGGGGAACAAACATGATAGCAGTCTGTCATCTGTCAACAACATGGCCAACGTGGCTTGAAAGACATGTTATATAGCCCAGCTAATCATGAGGGATTCACATGTATGGCAGTGGAGGTCATTGTGCCTCTTTACTCATCCATCATCAGGCCTATAATTGCGTACAATGCACCTTTTGGGATGTACCTAACCAGACACCTACAGCAACTGGTACAGGACAACAGTACCTCATCAAGAGGATGAAATGGCTCAAACAGATGTCATATGCTGGCCAGTTAAAGGAAATCCAGCTGGACTCAGTGGCATACTGCCTGTTCAGAGGCAATCTGTGCATGCCATATACAGCCATGTCCTACCCAGCAGTAATGAACATGCTGCACCTCAGGATACCAGAGTCCCATACAGCCACATGCTCAGGAGACCTGAACCTCAGCACTGACATAAATAGGACATGCTGGAGGGGCATATTCCTAACCAAGAGGCTCCCTTCACTCTGTAATGAACTCACACTACAAGTTAGGCGGAGTCCCTCATTGACTCTCTTCCATAGGAATCTGGATGAGTGGATGGAGATCATAGTTGTACCCCAGGTATCACTTCTATGTCACTGTTAGACAGAGGCACAGTATACTAACGTTGGACAAGGGCATAGCAGCATAACTTGTAATTGGGTGGCAAAAGACAAACACATTCTACTAGGCTTATCAATGCCCTAGGGCAAATAGCCTAGTATGAACCTATGAACCTATGTGTACTGCTATAGTACTTCTGCCATATGTGGCATGTGTGTGTGTTGTGGGGGATGCACAGGTAATGGCCAGATATTTCTGCACAGGCGACACGTCTGGAACACTCTGGGTGTTCATCCCTACATACTGGATGTGTGTTGCCATCCAACCCTGTGATGTGGACACACATTACTCAGCCTGGATATACATATCCCAACAACACCACAAGCACAGTACACTACCTTGCTATGTATGCATGTAATTACACAGTTATTCACTAGTTATGACTGTGATGCTATCCATGCAGCCCATTGGGCCAGTGGAAGCCACAACACACACTGCTGGCCCCTTTGCATATGCTTACCACAGACATCCCACATACTGCATGTACTGTGCACACACATATCTAACCCAGAACATATGCACACCACTTACCTATCCTGTCCAGTGGACTACAGATACAGGCACATTGTATAACAATAGCAGGAGGCTACTGCAGCACAGGGCAGATTCACATGAAGGCAAGGCATCTGTGGTCATCAGTGTTAAGATGCTTCACATTCACCAAATGCACAGATATTGGCAACATTGTTGCAGACAGTTTAGGTGCAGGTACCCCCCCCCCATTCTCCTACACATGCAGTATTAGTTATCACAGATGACTGTAACCTCCCTATCCTCTCACATGTCCAGCTGAGGGCCACCCTCAACATTGCAGAACACATAGCATCACTGTTACGAAATGGTATCCCTGGATGTGTGCTACGTTCACCCCTGGAGGACATAGCACCACATGACAGTCTGATATTAACCCTGGCCATACTACAGGATATGTACCTGAACAGTGCCATACATACACAGTGGTCCCACACCAATGAGGAGTAACCTCTACTGACCCTGGTAACTACTGCATCATATGCACAACTGGCCTTGTGTTCTAAGCTATGGAAGTTTTAAGTATGGGCAACATGTACAGCAATATTACATATGTATATATTTCAGGACTATCTCATGGACATACCTATAGATAGTGAACTATGATACTTTTGGAGGTGTCACAGTAAACACAGTATTAACCTGCTACTTTGCATTACCTGTGTTTGTGGCAGCTGTTGCTGTGTCAGTGGTGCTGCTTGCTGCTTGCTGCTTGCTGTTTGCTGCTGCTGCTGCTGCTGGTTTTGCTGCTGGCTGTCTGTATATTTTTTTATTTCTCTCTCTCTCTCTCTTTCTCATTAGGTTTGTGCAATGACTGTATTGCATGTGTGTAGTGTGGGTACTGAATGCTTTTGTAGGTATCTGCATAGGTCCATGTGATGGCCTCTGCACCAATTGTAAGGCAGCATTGGCTAATTGCATACAGCCAGTTGTGTACTGATTGCATGTCTCACTGTGATTTCAGGACAGTGCTATAAAAGGGTATGTGAGATAGGCGTTGCCCTTTCAGATTGTAAGGGCGTGGACCATGCTGGTATGCTGTTGGAAAATGTTCTGTGAGTGTGAAGGTTAGTACATCTCTCATGCTTCATGCTGTGTTGTGAATTCAGGTTGCTGCATTTCTCCCACCTGTTCCCTGTAGTGAGTGTGTATGCATACTGATGCCTACGACTATATTTCATATGTATTGCTATATATACATATGTGTACATATACATACTTTCATATATGTACATTAGCTGACAATACTGGGTACAAGCGAACAATTTGTAGGGCTGTTTCTGTTAACACTACACTAGTATGGGAATCCAGTAATTGGGACAGTGAAAGTCTGCCTGACATGCTTTGGGTAGTACACATACTATATTGCCTTTATCTTCATTCCTACTTTTACATGTTCCACTTATTTAGCACTATATTCCTGTATGAGAGTCATGTCTTGCTGGTGGGTCATACAGACTAGTGTTACAATGGTCTTGTGGTAGGGCCTACTAGCATGCTTGTATTTTGCTTTCAAATTGAGTACAGGGTCTATCAATCAAAGTGCTGGAGGCACCTTTCAGCAGTAAAGGGGTTAGTAGGTCTCACAGGAGTCAGGCTGTGTTGCAGATTCTGGCTGCTGCATTAATCTTCACTGTTTCCTGTAGTGAGTGTGTATGGATACTGACACCTACGACTATATTTCATATGTATTAATATATATTTATATGTATGTATGTGTACATATACATACATTCATATATGTACATTACCTTACATTATTATGTACAAGCTAACAATTAGCAGGGCTGTTTCTGTTAACACTGAACTAGTGTGGGAATCCAGTAATTCAGCCATTAAAACTCTACCTGAAATGCTTTGGGTAGTACATCTCCTATATTGCCTTTATATTGATCCCTACTATTACATGTTATATTTATTTTAGCACTATGTTCTTGTATGGCAGTCATGGCTTAGTGGTAGGTCATGCAGACTAATGTTACCAAGGTCCTGGTTGAGACTGGCAGTGGGAATTTATTTTTCTTTCCAAACTTTCAAAATGAGTACAGGACCTGTCAATCAAAGTGCTGAAGCCACCTTTAAGCAGTTAAAGGGGTTAGTAGGTCTCACAGGGGTCAGGCTGTGTTGCAGATTCTGGCTGCTGCATTTATCTTCACTGTTTCCTGTAGTGAGTGTGTATGGATACTGACACCTACGACTATATTTCATATGTATTACTATATATTTATATATATGTATGTGTACATATACATACCTTCTTATGTGTACATTACCTTACATTATTATGTACAAGCTAACAATTAGCAGGGCTGTTTCTGTTAACACTGAACTAGTGTGGGAATCCAGTAATTTGGCCATTAAAACTCTACCTGAAATGCTTTGGGTAGTACACCTCCTATATTGCCTTTATATTGATTCCTACTATTACATGTTATATTTATTTTAGCACAATGTTCTTGTATGGCAGTCATGGCTTAGTGGTAGGTCATACAGACTAATGTTACCAAGGTCCTGGGTTTGAGACTGGCAGTGGGAATTTATTTTTCTTTCCAGGTTTTCAAAATGAGTACAGGACCTGTCAATCAAAGTGCCATAAAGGCACTTTTAAGCACTTAAAACCAGGTCTGCGCTCGTTTGCGCGGAGCTAACGCATGCGCACTGGCAGTTAGCTTGTGGGAGCGGCATGCAAACGGTGTGCGCTGGGATAAACCTTAATTGGCTGGTGACACACATGTTAAGCTGAGCACAGCTAGTTGCACACAGTTTGAGCCTGTTAAACCAGTGCTTAGCTACGAGCAAGCAATTTGCAGCTTTTTAAACACTACTCAGCTACAAGCACTCTGTCACACTGCAGCTTAGCTATCAGTACATTTCTAAATATTTTTATTATTGTGTTACTTCAAAATATATGCTCCATTTCATTCCATTTTACAAAAGGGTATACTTTTACATTTGTACAATACTGTCAGGGGCCTTTTTAGTGCTTATTTACAAAAAAAAAAAAGGTTGTTGTGTGGGCTCAAACCCTGCCTGCCTACTCTTAAGCCGGCAACTCTACCGCTAAGCTATTTCTTTTTGGCTTACTTTGCATATTTAGTTCTCATATCCTTCTCCACTGCCTGCTAACTGCAATTGCGCTAGTAGCACACCCACGCACACGAGCACACACAGTAGCAAACATTTACGGGTTTTAAAAAAATAAAACAGTTTTTATTTTCATTTTATAGCATCTGTTCACTTTGTACACTGATGGTCTTTGGGGGAATGTGTTGTGTAGTGTGTTTATTTACATTTCCATGGCCTCTCTCGTGGCTGTTTACTTTCAGCCATTCTACACTTCCGGGGGCGTGTCCGCATGCAGGGCTTAGCCTACGGACATGCCCCCTACTCTCTTACACGGACCGTGTAAGAGTTACAGTGTGATTCAGCATGCCTCATGCACCTCATGCATATGCATGACATGCTGACATCACACCGTTTAACTGCAGCCTCCGTGTAAGAGTTATAACTCTTACACGGAGGCTTCCTGAATCTGGCCCATGGTTTATTTGTCATATTTTTCAACATCTCCAAAAGCATGGCAAGTTAGGTATGTTTTAATGTTGAAGCTGGTGTTAGTAAGGATAAATTGCCCGCAAAACACTTGCAATCATACATTACTTGGTTTATATGTCAGATTATAAATCTTATGATATTTTTCATTATTGTGCATATATCTACAGAAAGCATCTTGAGAATATGACAGAGGAGAATTCATTTTGAAGCTCATCTCAGTCCACACAAGTTGAGCACTTGTATATGACCTCTATTTACTACAAGTGCAAAGATAATTATACTTTGTTTCATTGTCAGATTATGAGAAATATATTTTCATACTTCTGTCAATATCTCAATTAGCAGGCTTGACACAATGCTGGTAGATGCCTCATTTTGAAGATAACATCCAGAAAAACAAATCAACAACAGACATTAGGTCTCTACATGGAATGAGTCACTGAGATATTATAACCTTTTTTACCACATGCTTAAATAAATATGCAAAACATCTCGGCTGATTCACAAATAATAAAATCACACTAAATAAGACTTTTGAGCTGCATTATCAACAGTTATAATGAAGTCCTGACTATGCTGAACAACCTTTGCACTGACACTTTGGACATGTTTCACGTATGGTATTAGAAATGGATTACCTGAAAATGAGTACAGTGTACCCCATTGTTCCTATGAGGAGTTTAGAAGGAAGCGTTTCTGAGCTCCCCAGACTGAATGAGTTAATGATATCCACAAGTGTGATATTGCAGTTGCTTAAGTTGCAAGATACATATGACAACAATTGTGCCATTGAGTGGAGGGGCTGTGTACAGGGTGGATCTAATGCCTTGGTAATAAAGATGGGTATATCTGACATTGCATCGTCAGTACAACACAAGTTCTGAGGGTGCTGTCCTTATATGCACTGCAGGAACCAGAGCCTTACCTGCAGGCCACGGAATTACAGTCCCACCCTGTGAACATCATTATGCCAGTGATGGGCGGTGTTCTGCTGATTACATCACAGCCATGGCAGTAATGTTGTGATAACTTGTGTGGGCAGTTACCTACGTTATGTGTATATTACACTGTGGAAATCCTTTAAACACATGACTAGTTGTCATGTTGTTGGGATTACTGATGATGATGTTGTGAGTGTAGTACTGTCTGTTGTGTTCTGTGTGGGCTGCACAGAGGACACTTGCATTGAAAAATCCTTCAGAATGTACCCTTTTGTGTCATATACTCAATTTTCTCAACCCCCCTCCCAATCTAGCATTGATGTCAGGGAAGTATATCTAGTAGTACTAAGCAGATGGGGAACTTATAGTAATAGAGACTCACCTCTATTATCGGCTATGCACTTCATAGTTTCTTGTATGACCCCAGTGAGGCATCACTGTAGTGGCCTCCACGGCTTGTGTAACAGTTTGGGACATCATTGTCCCACAACCCTTGTGGTGTGGTCTCTGTACAGTCTGAGTGGACTAAATTCACATATAGTGGGATGCCCTGTTTTAGGCCAATGTATATTTGTGGGATACACACACACACACACACACACACACACACACACACACACACACACACACACACACACACACACACACACTCACACACACACACTCTCATGGTTCCATATCCTTTGTAATTAGATTGAGCTGTGGGTCCTAATATATTGAACCACATAGGAGTGGTGCATGTCAGTGGAAAGAAGACTGCTAAACATTGGTAGTCATAACCTGTGCTGGGCCTGTTCCACTTCCAAAGTCAGGGGTGTATCAGGATGCCAGTGTAAAATGTTGTAATTCTCCAAAGAGTACACATAGCCATTATCCCTGAATATGTTGTACATGCACATACAGATACCAGGAGCTGTCCAGCATATACTCATGTGCATGCCTTTTGTCAACCTCATGGTATTTATCCACCCCAAAGACATGTCAATAAATCACCCAGAGAACTGCACAGAAAACTCATCCACACACATTCCAGATGTACATGTGGGTATCCCTCCATTCCTGTTGTAACAAGACGTGAATCTTGCCACCTCTGCACTGCCACATGTGGACCTCTGTACAGTTAATATATGTATGATCTCACAACATATTTCATGGATATTTCCTTGTAAGTGCAGGTCATAAAGCCCAAAGGTGGGAAACATCAGGAAAAGTAAGTTTTGCCATTTAGAGAATGAGATCCTGCTTCAGGCCCTCAGTCAGTACGCTTCATAGATACTCCATAATGAAAGATCTGTCCACTCCACTTTGTCCATAAACCTACCTATTCATACCACACACCTCCTTACTCTCCCTTCTTCACTTACTCTCTTTACTTCAGTCACAGTCTCTCCCCTGACTCTCTTTCTAAATATGCCTAACTGTTTTCTCTCAGACTTCATATTCCAATTTCTGTTTGTACTATACTAATTTACCTTTAATTTCTCTGTAAACTGGCTACATTTTTTTTCTAAATATTAAATCATTAACTTATAAGTTGTATCAATTCTTAACCAATGTTTTCACATTATGCCTAATTTGGTGTTATTATTTAGACCGGAGATGTTTTTACATTATTTTTGAAGATGGTAAAATTATTGTTATTAAAATGTTTGTGTAATAGACAGTAAAAGTATTGTTATTAAAATGTTTATGTAATAGACAGTAAAATTATTGCTATTAAAATGTTTGTGTAATAGACAGTAAAAGTATTGTTATTAAAATGTTTGTGTAATAGACAGTAAAATTATTGCTATTAAAATGTTTGTGTAATAGACAGTAAAAGTATTGTTATTAAAATGTTTGTGTAATAGACAGTAAAATTATTGCTATTAAAATGTTTGTGTAATAGACAGTAAAAGTATTGTTATTAAAATGTTTGTGTAATAGACAGTAAAAGTATTGTTATTAAAATGTTTGTGTAATACTTTGAAGCTTTTCTCCCCAGATCTCAAATGATAATGTACATCTATGCAGTCAGACTTTCACAATACTCAAATGTCAATAAATATATAAACAAATAAATGAATCCATCCTCACCTTACTTGCACATATCTGCTGGGATGTTACTAATGTCATCACTGCTGTCTCAGACTTATGATCAAGGCTGAAGAAGAGCTATTGATGTTTGTTGCAGCATGAAATTGGTCAGTTCGCTTAACATAGCAGTAGAGTGCCATGGGATGGGGTCATCTGGCAGAACTACTTCTGACAGAGATGGAGCAATTCCTGACATCTGTGCATGGGAAAACAGTTCTGATAACCACAATGGAGTGACAGACATCGGTGCTTGGTATTAGAATGTCATGGATAGAATATTATTTTTATGTGAGATGCAACATGCAGCTGTCTCTTTGAAATGAATTTTGTATGTTTTGTTTTTCTAACTGCAGTTACAAGTCAGGATGACACAGGGTGATTTTGTTTTGCGCTCAAGACATCCCTGAGTAAATTTGGTACATCAAGGAACATGATAGTGCAGTTTTTTTTTTTTACCTGACAGAATTGCTGTGTTGACAAATGCACTAGTACACCTGAAGGCCAGTCATGCAACTTGGACATTTTTTTTACTTCTGAGAAAGAGCTAACATTTCATGATTTTTATCTTGCCTAGAAACGAGAAAAGAAAATGGACACTTTGTTACTGTGGGCAAGTATTAATACTCATCTCTGAGTTATCTCTGATTTGTTTTATAATATAAATAATTTTAGATACTTCACATGTAGGCTGGATTTATGTTGCTGAATTATGCAGTGAATTAGTTCAGACTGTGCTATCTTGTTTCCGATCAATATATAATAGGTTCATAGGTTAGTACTAGGCTAACTGCCCTTGTGAGCCATTTTAAGCCTAGCCAGTTATCCCCTGTGAGATTCAAACTCTGCACATTGTGTTTGTAAAGCAAATACCTTAACCATTAGGCCACCCTCCCAACAAATACATGATTAAAGTTTTATCATGGAAATTCTTATGGATCATTAATCTTGACATATTTCCAAGTATCAAGTGGGTTTCAGAGTCTCATTCTTACTGATGTCACACAATTATCTAACATTTAATTGCACATGATACTGTATATGTCTGAAAGTGCTTCCTCATATGGGTATGTCTGGTCATGAATTGCAGTCAACAGTAATAGTGCAATGGAAAGTGATAGAATGTACAAGCATGACTTTATTTGACAGGAACATCAGATATACAAGTAGAAAGGCAGGCTACCCAAGATACTTTACCACTCTGTTAAATAGGGAGCACCTTTGGTATTTCCACAGGTGCTGTTTAATTAGGGTCCCCCACCATGAATTTAGACCTGCCTGATGTCAGGGAACTGTCTACCTTTAGTGATGATCACAGCTGAATCTTAGCATAACTGGGGGTCATGATGTTACTAGTAGACTCATGCTATGTGATGGCCATGAACCCACTCCATTTCACAGATACAGCTGTCATGCGGCCTGCCCCACAGACCTTGGATAAAATCTCTGGATACAATGATGTAAACATATCTACCCAGGGAGTGGTCTACTCACCTGTGGCATAATAGCCTTTGGATACTGCTAGCTCCACTGAGTGGTCAGAATGTCAGTGGCCAAAATACATCATAGGTAGTTCCCAAGCTGAGTTTCTACATGGCCACCAAGTGTTTGTGCAGGGCCATGATATAGGCACAGGCAGACACCAATACATGTATAGCTAAGCTTAGCTTCTTGAGGTAGTAAGTGGTCTTGATGAAGACCTGAGGGAGTACATGGGCAAGATAAGCAACATTATAGACACCAGGCATCAGGAGTTTACATGTAGTAGGAATCCCTAGTCACACATCAATGTCAATTCACATTCTACGGTAGTCCACATTAAACTAAAATGGCAAAGCCCACCAAAAGATCAGGAGGGAACAGTCTCAGACCCATAGTATAACTACCTCCACATCACCTTCTGTATTGATGATGTGGATGTATCTATGGATGGGCTGTTTGTGCAGAGACCGCCCATAGGATTAGCCATGTTTTTTGCTCTCAGAGCATTCCACCTTCTGTGCATGCTATAACTCATGCCTTTGATTTTCCCAGGAGAGGGTGTCCCTATAGAATGTTATGTGCACTGTCTCCTATGGGTGGTCTGAATTTGTCAACCAGACTCCACCATAGTGCTGCATCATCTACTGGAACTATGTCCCAGCACACACAAATATACACACACATACACACACACACACACACACACACACACACACACACACACACACACACACACACATGAGCACACACCACTAATTCTGAAAACAACCCCCAAAACACACTGCCCCATATCTCTCAACTGTCCAGATTTTCACAGAATGTTCAGATTTTTACCCTCTATTTTCAGTCTGTCCTTCATAAAATTTCTGCTTTTCTAGCAAATCATTAAGGACTGATGTCAATAAATAATAACAGATATTTGAATTTCAGATTCCATATCCTTCAGAAAATGCATGCTAATGCAAAACCTTTTTGTATATCAATATTTTTTGTTTATCAAAGAAAAATGTAAGAGTTATCTCTATTGTGAGCCTTTGTCCCGCCATTATTATGGGCTTTGTCCAGATAGAGTTCTTGCACTTACAAGTTGGGAAGTATGCGATTGCCCCTCATTGGCACTTGTCCCTGTGACCCTCCTCACCTATGAATATGATAACTGCTCCCTGCCCTCGGTACACCTTTTCTTGAAACTCCATATTTGATGCACAGTGTGGACAGTCTGTGCATGGTATAGCACTACCTGGGTGTAAGTTGCTATATATCAGTTTTTATGTTATATGGACAGCTAGATGCTGTCTCCTAGCTATATACCCACCTCCATTAGGTATAGTCATCCACTGCAACCACCATCTCCAAAGGCCTGTTATCAGTCATCTCATCTGCTGATGAGTGTGATGCTTTCTTCCCCTAAATACCTCAGCATTGCTGTAACTGTTTTTGTATTATCATGTTGAGTAACACTGCATACACACTGCAGATATTTTACTGCATATTCCATGGTCATACTGTAGTGCACCACTAGTCCAAGTGGATATTTAGCAGGCTGAACACATTCGGCAATGACTTAGATCTGTGACAAAGCATTATTGTACCATTCTCTGCCAAGGTCCATGGCTTTCTAATTAGTGTCATTAGCCATGTCTTTAGGACATATCTAGCACTGCCAATAAGAAGTCTCTGTGGAAAAGCATCCTGCACAAACCAATGAGTATAGGTCACAAGTGGGGCAGATGTGATGGTTATTGGCACTACTGGGAGGCCTGTGAACATGTTGTATATTACACCCTAAGCATTACAGATCACCTGGTAGTTCATGGAGTGGAACACCTTATGATTGATATACATTTGCCCCTTTACATTATTTGGGGCAGTCATTGCAATGTGGGTGCAGTCTTCATCCCCCAGTGTGTCAGGGAACTGGGCTATGTTATACAATGCCTGGATGATGTTGAGTCTCACCATATATTCTCCCCCACATGCTGGAGCATGGCTTTAAGGAACTGATGGAGTACCCTCAAGGCAGATGCCTGAGATACACCCTTCATGGCCCCCTAGTCAGTGAAAGCTCCCTGTACCTAGTATTCTGAAAGCCACACATACCTTGGTATCCACTAAGATAGGTACTCCAAACATCTTATGAGTCTGTATATGGATAGACAGCTTAACCAGCTCTTGCATGATACCTCTTTGCACATGGCAGCAGTCCACTATTTCTTTGTTGTGAGGAGCGTGCTATGTTAGGTGTAGATGGATGACTTGCCACAACCAGTGGTGGCAACACACAAAACCATGCCTATCAGTGGCAAGAACAACATCTTGCATATTATATATATCTATCTATATATATATATATATATATATATATATATATATATATATATATATATATATCAACTAATGCAGTGGCTACTGAATACATGATTTTGTGGTCTGTCTCCCTTAACTCCAAAATGTTACTCATCAATAGCCCAGGCTTCTCCTGGTGAGATATACACATTTCTGAATTGCTCCACCATATTGTTTACCCTCATTTATATCTGCCATTGCCCTCATTTTATTACTATTGCCCATTTCCATGGCATTATACCATCAGGTATTTCTCAGCTTTTCTCAGTCATGCACAGTATGTCTCTGAATTGTCCCCATGTAGGGAATGATGACATCATTCAAAATCAGCTACTGCAGCATGAAGAATGTTTTTGAATTCCAGCCAGGAAACACACAGTCATTCAGACATATATCTAAAGAGTTTTCATAAAAAGTCTCACATCATTAGGAACATAATCCAAAATAACATAAATGAATATATTTATGAACTCTTTAAAATAAATGCATAATGCAGTGGTAAAATTACTAGCCTTAATTGCATTCACATGTGAGATTTCTATTTTTTATATTGGTGCTTAATGGTGAATTTTCTATTTTTATATTGAAATTCCTAAGTGGTGCCTCTCTTTTGGGTTTCATATTTTTTATGTGGGGTATGCTGGACTACATTTTTGTTTGGTGAGCAGTATTTTTAGTGAAACATTCATGAAATAACAACTCTAACTACATAGTGTTCCAACCTCAGAAAACAATCTACACATGAACCTTGTATAATGAGGCAGTTGGTTTAGAATACAAAATACAAGAAGCAGCAAATGTTTTTTCTCTGCATTCTGTCAAAGCACATCCCTTAGTCTGATGCACAAATACACTTCCATCAGTGAGTTTGTCTAATCTCAAATCTCACCTTCTCAAATCTCACAAGTATGCAGAAAATTGAATAAAGTGCCTTTGACCATCCATTTCATGCAATCTGTGCCATGGGATTATCTCCAGAATGTACTCCTCTCCATGCCCTTATTCTTCACCTCACTCATTACTGAAGGACTACAGACATCCACTTTCAAGGGGATATCTCACACCCACCCAGTACTTACATCCATTATAGACACAATATCAGTTATCTTCATCCATCTCTTCCCCCACATTATATTTCCTTGACCTAGAGTAAGAGTTATCAGAGCTACACATTTTCACTCTGAGATATAGGGCAGAAGCATCATTTATATCATTCAAGAATCCTAGAGTATCAGATGACCTTCAGCCTGCAAGTGAAAACAATCTCTCTATAACGAGGAAAGCCTCAGATGGTGTAGCAGATATTGCCAGCATGATCTTACTGTGCCAGATAAAATATCACTGGTTTTCTACTTTCATCATCAGAAAAAAATGTCTTCTGCAGTTAAAGCATTTCAAGAAGAATAAGGATTTTTTAAAATATCATTATGGGGAAACTGTAAACATCTGCTCTACTTTTCTGTGGAGCTGAAAGGGGCCAGCACATGAAAGATTGAAAGATCGGTTTACAAAACTCAGCACTCACAGCGACTACAGAGGTTAAAGTAGGAGGACAGAAAGTGTTTTGCAAGATAACTACTTATTCTGTAGCTATAGAGCTAAAGTAAATATAATCCCTGGTCTGCAAATCTGGCAATATAAGCTTGAGTTCAGATATCCTTTACTTTTCCTGGTGTGTGAGGCTTAATTTAACAAAACTCAAAGCATTTCTCCATTCATTGTATATACCTAATAATACTAAGAATTGTATGCATTATAATTGGATACATACTGGTTAAACAGGATTTTTTTTTTTACTTTTGTAAAGAAACATGATTTTTCAAACATCCTCAAGCATTTTTTAATCAAAGCATACTTTGAAGTACTACTTAAATGTATTGTTGCCTGTTGTTATGTCATGGTAGACCACCGGTTAGCATATCAGGTCAGATTACCTTCAAAATGGAAGGATAATATGTTAAACTTTGGTGGGGGAAGATGACTGTTCATGCCAACAACAAAATATTACTACTGAACTGAAGACAAAATCTAATATATATGAAAATAGAATTTGGGCTGGATTCAATAAACTGTACATGGCTCGCTAAAACCGTGTGCATGTCGCACGCTGATTTGTATTCAGTAAGTGGCTCTACATGATGTATATTGCCACACAAACATGGCAAGCATTGTTGCATGCTAATTACAGCATAAGCAGCTGAATTGTCTACTAATCAATCAATTCAATATGGTGGGGCTATTCAACAAGCTATAAATCAATTGTGTACACTTAGTGTAATCTTTTACCTTGTACAACAAAACCTATTAGAATACAACCACGGAAAGTACACTAGAGGGAATGACTGTAAGAGGCTGCTACTGCCTGCTGCTGCTGTTGCTCATAGCCCTTGGGCAAGAAGGAGAAGGGTATTTAGACCCAGTTTAACTTTTCATGGTCTGCATGAAGTAGAAATAGTAGAGCGCTACAAGGTGGATAGAGACATACTCCAGGAGCTCTGCATCCTCTGTCATTCTCAATTGAGAACTAGGGCAAACCAAGGGGAACCAATACCTGTGGAGACTAAGATACATGTGGTACTTAGAATATTAACTATAGGAATATTTCAGAGCAAAAGGGTCATGCTGTGGGTGTCACAGGCATCAGCATCCAAGATCCTCCATCAGTTCCTGAATGCTATACTGCAGCATGCCAGTGACTATATATATTTTCCTTGTACCCCTGAGAACAGAGCTACAACTATGCAGGATTTCTACCCTGTAGCACACTTTCCTGAAGTCTGGAGGCCATATAATGCATGCACATTGAGGTTAATGTACCACCTGGAGAACAGGGAAGGGTGTACATAAACAGAAAAAGGGTTCCACTCCATTAACTGCCAGGTCATGTGTAATGCTAAAGGAATCATCCTGAATGTGTGCACTGGCAACCTTGGCAATTACCACAACTCAAATGGTCACACAATCACAGATGCTACAGCAATACAGACACTCATTACACTCTCCTAACACATAGAGAATATCTAAAAAATACTTTGTAATATGCAAAGAAACGTTTGCTTACACTGTGCAGATGTTTTAATACTTTGCATGGGGGATGGGCCTGGAAGAAATGAAGCAATAAAAGGATGGTATTTAGGCATCACAATGGGAATAAAACTGGGGGACTGTGAATAGACAATTGCCTATATGCTCTGTAAGAAACAGCTGTAACTGACATTTGTCTGAGCTGTCCACCCACACCCATGTGTACTGAACAACTCTCTCTTGTATAACTATAACTTTATCAATAGGTAGAGATAAAAAAACACATATCACAGGAAGTAGTAGTCAAATTATTATTTTAGTCTACAAGCCAATATAAATGCTGCCATTTGTAAACTTACCTGGAATCTGCTGCTAGGACACACCTGTCCTCCCAGCCACTTCAGCACCAACATCAAGCTCACAGTCTACAGTCTCCACTGAGTTGTCAGGATCTCTTACAGTGGACAGTAACTTCTCATTTGATGTCAGTGGTGGCTCGGTAGCAGGACAACCACCTGCAGCCAGCTGTTCTCGAGCAACTGCAGCCTCCCTCCTGCTTGCTGCTAAAATCATATCTGTGGCCTGACACCGCACCTGATCATAATTAGGACGGTGATCACCAACTGGATTTGCATCATTGACTAACTGGTTCCAAACCTACTTTCTGGCAGCCATATCTCCCCAGCCTCTCTCATGCAGAAATTCTCCATGCCACTTCAGAGCCTGTATTATGGCCTTATTTTCTATGTCACTGAAAGGGTTATTTTCATGAATTTGTATGCTTGGGTGTCATAATCCTATGTGACATAAAACAGGGAAAGATAAAATGCCTTACTATTGCATAAGTAATATATTTATTCACAAAAGTAGTCTGTGTACTCCTTGTCAACAAAAAGCTCTTGAAACATAATGTTTCATTTAATACAACAAAATGTTAGGTTGCCCCCCCTTCTCTCACATGCAAATGAAGATTTGTACAAATCAAGAAATACCACATAAGTAATGTATATCTTTTCAACAATATTATCAGGCTTTATACACATTTTCAGCACTTGAAATACACTTCTCATTTTGGACAACAGAATGGTAGGCGGCTCCCCCGCACATGCCCATAAACAAATGGAAATTTGAAAAAAAAAAACAAGGAATACCACATAAGTAATTTATATATGTATTACACAGAATTATCAAGATGCCTACAGTTTTTCAATAGAAAAGATGATTTATGAATGCCAGTCACTGTTCACTGTGCCCTCCTGGAGGTTGCCCTGTGCCATCTCAGAAGCATAACACCAGTGACAGCAACATGTACATTACATTTCTCTCCAATAACATAAGACAGTGCAAAAGCAAATGTTAAGAACATAGTTGTGCTGAAAGTATAACCTGTGTATCTCACAAAAGTATGCCTACCAAAACTGCCTATGCCAACAGTGAAGTATAACAAGTGCATACAGATAAATGTTCCATCTTCTCCTGGATATATAAATGTTGTTGTTGTGTCTTTTGGCTTATCCCGGTTAGGGGTTGCCACAGCGGAACTCCGGTCCACTAATGTTTGGTAGTGGATTTTTATGTGCCGAGTTACCAGCCCTGACACACAACCTTCAACAAAGGCACACCCGTTCACGCATGCCTCCACACAGAAGACACTCTAACTGAGAATCGAATGGGACAACGTCTTGCTGTGAGGTGACAACACTACCGCAGCACCACTACCGCGATATACAAAAACATTTTACAAAATCTAAAATGTCCTTGAAAAATACAATCATACCGTAGCAAAATTCAGTCTTCTGTAGAGAGAAATCACATTCAAATGAATACCAATTGTCTGTTCTGTCCAAATAACACAAGTCTCCTTACCTTCAAATTACCTAGCTACACAGTTACCTTTTTTATAGTGTAGATTCAGCCCTCTGAGCATTGTGAAGATACAAATGAGGTATAAACTCATTAGATTTGCTGAATATCAGACTTTTGACTTTATGTAGCAAATGTAAATATAGTGTAGCTTCTATACCATTTTGTTAGGTGGTAATAGCTTGCAGCTGTGAATGATTAGTGTGAATGGAGGAAAACACATCAGCAATTCACACACCTTTCCATGCAGTGGGTGTCTTACTGAGGATATACTTTTACAGTGTGTAACTAACTTCATTGAGCTTTTTAATAAAGCAAAACATTACACGTGTATAATTTTTGTGCATAACAGCACAAGTCTCCTGCCTTTGATGAAAACTGTTGACCATTGTTATGTAATTGTATCGCACCTTGAATGGAAAATTATAGAAAATGCACCAGATACTGCATGCCTGATATTAAAGCACAGATAAGTGAAGCATGATCAGAATACAGAAAGAAGACAGAGCTGCATTTCTACAAACGTATTCATACTCCTGTATGATCAGTCATTGCATGAAATATGTTAGCCACACATGTACAACTAAGTCAGTCCAAGTGTATGTCCTCTAATACTGAAGATGAAATGTGAATTGCTTGTATGCACATGAGTTGATTGCTGTTGTGAAGCTGTGTCTGTGGCAAAGAGAGATAACACACTCCATTTGCGGTTTGTAATTGAATTAGTCAAATTATTCAGATCCAGAGTTCTGTAATTGTTCAGTCTTTGCTTCACATTTTTTTATCTTTTGATGTTTTTGGCTTTACCATTTGCATGGTACATGGCTTAACACAAACAAAGGTAACTCCATAAAAATTTTAAATTTACTGTAAGTTGCTTTATGAATTGAAAACATGCTTAGCGACATTGCATGGTGGTCAGCAACATGGATGGTAATGACTACAGAAATTACACCATTTACCCAATTGTGTTTGTAGCACAAGGTATAAATACATGGAGTTACATAAAGGATAAGCTAGGTAAAGTGGGGTTGCAGTTACACAGTAGTTATTTTCAATGAGGAATGGTGATGATGAGTATTAACAGAAGGAGTATATGTTCACTATTGCCTGCTACATTTGCACTTTGCCTTCTTCTGTACACTACTTATGGAAAAATGTGAACAATTTTATTTGGTTGGCCTTCCTTTGCACAAACAGGTTAATCAGTGATGTGCAGCTGTCAGCACTCTGGACAGGACTGAATGCAGAAAATACACCTGCTGCTTAGTTTTCCCTGTGGCACCAGGTGAAAGTTCATGAGTAGAACACATGCAAGCCAGGGTTCTAATCCAGCACACACACCATTTTTTTAATATGGGTGCCATGCTCCTGTTTCTTCCCACATTCCAAAGACATGCAGTAGGTGGATTGGACACTCTAAATTGCCCATATATGAGAGTGTGTGCACAAGTGAGTGGTGTGAATGAACTACCATGGCAGGGCTAGCCACCCTGTGGTGTAAACCTTGGCTCAATATGATTGTCACTGCAGAAGTGACTCCATGTGCAAAATAGGAAAAGGGGTTGAGGATGGATGGATGGATGTCCCATTGTAAATTTTCATTAAACTTTGAATATAAAGGTTGTTACCAATAGCTGTGTATAGCAGGTTGAATAAGCATAGTAACTGTATCATATGTATTATATGTGTAAATGGTTTAGCATGACAGTGATTATGTAATAAAAAATGTATTTTCATGCATATGATGGACTTCATAGTTTACTGACAATCATCAACACTCATCCCATAACCCAAGTATATCTGTAAAACACAAATGTATTGTGCAGTCTGTACCAGAACTCAAAAATCTATTACTGAAGTAATACAAGTCTATCCATTTCCAGTATATTGTCAGACATTAGTCCTGCATCACACCTGAGAATGCATAAGTCAAGACCTTGTAATGTCACACACATACTGGCTTAATTGAAGTATAGCACCACTCACTCTTTAAAGGGCATATTTGTTATGATCATGGTTAGCAAACACATCTTCTGTGGCAATGAGGAAAAATAACCTATGTGGAAATGTATGCATTCTCTTTTTTACATACGTTTGAATCCCACATTGTACAAATTACTTTTAACAGTGTGTAAGGCCCCACAAAAATATGTCTCAAGTCATCCCTTTGATCCCTCCAAAGTCCTGACTTAAAAGTGAAGTCATTTAGCATATCAGTGTTGACCATTGTACAAAGTATGACCAGGTGTAGCAGCACACATGCCATTAATAAATGGAAAATTTCAAATTATCTTTACTGTTTCATAAGCTCCTTTCCTCTTTGCTTGGCAACGCTTCTCTCTGCTTAACATAATGCAAAAGCGGTTTGCATAGTTGTGCATGTTTGCACACTGTTTGTAAAGTGCAATATCACAATCTGGCAGGAAAATGTTCATACTATTGTTAGAGTGTCTTTGCAGGAATTGGGAAAGATGGTGCAAAATTCAAGGCACACAGGTTGGGTGTGGAGGAGTCAAAAATATTTGTTGCACTCCTCATGAAGTGAGACTGCTGCAGGGAAAGCATACTAGGTCTCAGTATAAGGCTGAAGCTTAGAATAGCCTTTCCAAGACTGTCTCCCATATGTTTGGCATACCACACACTGGGGAGCAATGCAGGCACAACTCGACCAGTGGCTGGATGAGTTTAGAACTGCTGATATCCTACAGTCTATAGATATGCATAATGCTTTCATATCTCTTCTTCTCTCCTTTATTTTACAGCTGTATGGGATATTTCAATGAACAGGAAGACATATGCCGAAAGACTGGGGAGACTAAGAGAGGCAAGGGGTATGTATGCAGCAAAAATGAACTTGACTGTATTAATTTTGTAGATATTCCATCAATTAGTTGCAACTTAAGCATGCAGATCTGAACTGTAAAATCAAGCACGCATTGTTTCTTTTGTAACACTTGGTAATTGTGTTAGGCAAGTGTATTACTGTATTCAAAGTAGGTGGGTTCAATTCCAACAAGTAACCTATACATTCACATTTAACAAATATCATTTTTAATTTTATTGCAACAATATTGGCTGTAATGCCATGTTGTTAAGTTAATCTGTAGAATCTTTAAAGGTATATATGGAATATTTGCGCATTGCAAGAATTACTTGGAACAATTCTCAATCCTTTTTGGGATTGGGAAAGCTGTATAACTAATATAAAAAATATATAATAATAAAAGAATAGTTATTGCAATAAACCATGAATGTGGCATATAATGAGTCTAATCATCTCTTCTTTTTGACTTGCCACCTTTCTCTCCTTTTTTTTTTTGTTAAATGGAAACATACCATTATGGGGTCATACTTTTATGCCAACAAAAATAATGCTTTTCAGCACAGGGAGGTAGGCCAACCACTGTGGCTCATCCTGTCAGCCCTTCACTAGTTACTGCACCAACACCCAGCACCTCTGGGACACACCCTGGTAGTACTGCCTCTGCAGCCCCTGTACAACCATCCGATTCACATCAGGTGACATTGCCTCAGTTGCTGGTGCATTGGTACCCTCAGGGAGTATTGGTGGAGCCATTGATTAAATCGCCCACCGGGACTGCCAGGGATGATACATGATGTTATAGAAACTGGCATTAGTGACAGCATCAACCATGTGGAGAGGGTGCTCATTAGAATGGAAAACAGACTCCAACATTAAACAATTTCACAGGGAACCAATGAAGTGGGCAGTAGAGTTCTGTGGGTGAGGACTAGATTTGCACTGTTCATATGCTTGACAGGCATATGCCTCTGATGTCCCCTACCTATCCCCAATCATTGTGTCTCCCAAACTTTTGTGTCCCTCACCATCCCTTTGTCTGTCTTGTTTGTCCTGTTTGTCTGCACCTGCTTTCTCAGCTATAACACCTATCTGACCCTGACATTCATATGTCCCTTCCTCAGCATTCCTCTCTTCTTGAAGTAAAAAAAAAATAAATAAATGGGCACCTATCCAACAAAAAAAATGTGTACCATACCTAGCTCTCCACTTCACATATGTATCTTCTCAACACACTTAATTTGGTTCAATCTGCTATGCAACCTTATTGCGCTGTTGTCACCCATCTGTGTTGTGGTGACACTACAAATACATCCAGTTTTCTATACATGTTCACATTACAGCATTGAAGAAGTGGATATCTATGGGTCTTTCCTAAATCCCTCCTGCAAATTCCTTTTTTGCTTCCCCTTTGTTCTTCCCCCTGTTTGCATCCCATTTCACCACTTCCATATCTACCCCATTTTCATACATTTAATCTGGTCAAAAATAGAATCACACATCACACACATGGCCAGAAATGGCCCAAGATAAAGCCTTAACTTTTTGCCCTCAGCATTTGTGCAGAGTTTGACATTGTGTACCAAAGCCAAGCAATGGTGAGTGGCACTTCATGTCCTATGGCAAAACCTGGGGAGTTTTTGTCATTAGCCCCCCTAGTCTGGTTATCTCTGCAAAATACTGCTTAAACTCACTGTGATAAATGAACATGGAGTTAAAGCAGAGTAAAGGTAGTACTATAGCAATAACCCATGCCTAGGTGTGGGTAATGCTGGATTTACCCACGGTTAGTGTGGTTTGGTCATGAGGGCGAAGCCCGAGTGGCCAAATAAAGCCAACCGTGGGTAAATCCAGCATTACCCACACCCAGAAGTGGGTTATTGCTATTATACAATGACATTATTGAAGAAAGAATATAATTACTTTTCTTAAATAATGGCATTGTATAATGCCTCCTTGCTGCCCTTCCGCAGCTGTCTGGTATTCTGCGGCAGTTCTGATGTACTGCGCATGCGTATGCCCATGCAGTACATCAGAGCTGTGGGCAAAAGCAATGGAGAAAGCAAGATCTCCGTTGCTTTTTACAAACTGTTTTGCTATGTTAAATGGGTTTAACATAGCGAGACAGCTTTAAAAAAAAGCAACGGAGAATCTTCGTTGCTTTTTTTAAAGCTGTCTCACTATGTTAAACCCACTTAACATAGCGAGACAGTTTTGAAAAAAGCAACGGAGAAAGCAAGATCTCCGTTGCTTTTTACAAACTGTTTTGCTATGTTAAATGGGTTTAACATAGCGAGACAGCTTTAAAAAAAGCAACAGAGAATCTCCATTGATTTTTTAAAGCTGTCTCGCTATGTTAAACTCATTTAACATAGCGAGACAGTGTGAAGCAACAGAGATCTTGCGTTCTCCGTTGCTGTAAAAAAAAGAGTTATAGTAATGGAAAAAGTCCGGGCGACCGGACCTTTTTCCATTACTATAACTCAGATTTACGACGTGCACGCTGCCAATCAGCGTACACGTTTTTGAATATTAATGGGGGGTCATAGTATAATTTGAATGTTTTACTCTGCCAGTTATTTAGACTGCTGAATGTAACAAAATGCAACTTCCTATGTAGAGTGTTGGCATAAATCACATGAATGAGATATTTCTAACAATATTTTCCAGGGCTCGATTCCAACTGCATTTCTCATAATTTCTTAATATGATATTATATGTGTATGATATGCTTAATTATCCACATATTAACATTTGCCAAAGTTATGAGTTCTCATGGAGATATATTAAATAACAGCCAAAAAAGAATATCTGAAGTCACATCCACTTCCACAACTATGAGGTATTTATCCCACCTTGTTCTGCTTGTCCCTCTTCTAACCCTTCTTTACCCATTCAGTCACTTCCTGCTACAGACCAAAAGCATGTTCATGAATGTTCCATTAAACAAAACATTTTTGTTCAGTGTATGTTCATCTCTCCTTGTATTCATGCCTTCACTCCCACCCCTCTTTATGTGTGAGTATCTATTAGGTTGATGGATGGTGTCTGCGGACTGACATAACTGCTGTTGGTTGTTGCAAACATGTTACTTTGATTCAATATTTTATCAGTGCTCCTATAGGGTACAAGCTTTTAAAACTTCTTTAGGATTTTCTTTGTGTTATGTTCAAGTGATGGATGAAATGTTCATCTAATGTGATCTGGAAACTCCTCTTATGTTACAAACCATACTGCAAACACTTTTCTGGATATCCAATCATACGCAAATAGTCAGCATATCTGCTGAGTCATAATAATCATTTAAAAAGATGAACCACCTATTGTCATTTCTAGGAAGCTTTTAATTCATTAATTTGTGATTTACATTGATGCCTGCAAAACAGCTAATAGTTATACAACTGTATTAAGGTAGGCATTATTGACAAATTTGTGGAAGACACATAATTTAATGGAGTCATTGATAGTCACATTTGCAGTCCTGATAACATTTACTTAGCTAATGCCATCCTGACAATATTTGTAAACAACAAAAAAAAAAAGGGATTGCTCAGGATTTGAATCCTTTTTCATCTTTGCTCTGAGCAGGCGATTACTTCACTTACACATTGTGCCACAGAGAAAGCTAGGCTGGTGGTATATTTTCTACATTCAGTACTGTCCAGTGCTAACAGCTACGCATTGTGACCTGGCCAGTTTGTATGAAGGATGGCAAACCGAATGACACATTATAAGTTTTTCTTTAAGCAGAGACCCGTGTTTTCTCAGCACTTAACTTCGCCCAAACGGGGAAGGCAATAGTAATAGTTATTTGTGTAATAAAAGTTTGCACCCAACATTTCCTAAATAAAGTACAGTATGAAAAGCATAGTATCTGTCAGCCATTTCTCCCACAACATACAGTACCTTCCAAACTACTTCACAAGTTCAAGCTGAATTCATGAAATGTTAATCCCTCATGTACTAACACTTTGACATTGTCTATGCAACTCAATTTCTTGCAGATGCACTAAGAAAAGACGCGTTTAGCATGTCTTACTATGGTTATTGGCCTGTTATTTTCCATGGCATAGAAAGGCATTCATAAACACAAGAGAAGGGCAGGAGATGTGTGCTTCAATGAACACATACTTTCTGAGATTCATGTGTGCCTTGCAGCAATGCACTTGCAAATGATGTATCAGTACTTGGGCCACTGTCAGGGACACTACAGAAAGAAATGAGCATAACTGCACTGTCACATTCACTATAGTTTTATACTGACACTGGACATTGGTCATCCACGATCATGTCACATTTATATTGCCAGAAAATTCTATTAATGTGGACATCACTTCATCTGAATATGAAGACACATACCTCAACCCTTGCAGTACTGCTGTTTTCAAAGTGTATGTGTGTTTGTGTGTGTGTGTGTGTGTGTGTGTGTGTGTGTGTGTGTGTGTGTGTGTGTGTGTGTGTGTGTGTGTGTGTGTGTGTGTGTGTGTGTGTGTGTGTGTTATCTAAACAAAATACAGAGAAACAGGTACATAGGATCATAGGAAGTTACTAGGCTAATGGCGCTAAGGCCCTTACAAGCCTAATCAAGTTCTACCCTTATTTCTACGATCAGCATCTATTGCCCCTGTCCAAGAAAGACACAGGTGGAACCCGTGGGATGGATTTATGGTTACCCATCCAATCATCCAGACTGTGTTTGAAGAGGACCAATGAGGTGCTCTGTTTGACATGAATTGGGAGTCTGTTCCAAAGGTGTGGGAACCTCTGGGAACAAATCTGTTCCTCCAGCAGGTTCTATTAATGTCACATACCAGGTTAAGGCCTTTGCAAGTGACCTGTGTACCATTTGACTTGCAGATATGCAGCATTTCCAATATAGCAGGGTCAGAAATTACCTTATATGCAAGGCAGAGATCACCTCTGAGTAGTCTGTATGAAACAGAATAAAATGGCAGTGATTTCAGATGATCCACACAGGACAGATGCTGAAGACCTTGAATTTTCCTTGTGAGCAACCTTTGTGGTCTCTCCAGTTGCTGCAGCTGCTTGGAAAGGCACATACCAAAAGGGGCGTTGTACTTAATTATTGGCCTGATGAGGGAGGAGTACAGGGAAGTTATAACATCTTTTCTTTCTGGAGGCAATGCCCTTACTTATGAGATGAGCCATATAGAATGCCCTTCTTAGTACTGGAGAGACATGGTGCTCAAAGGAAAGGTTGCTCTCAACCTGTGTGCCCAGGTCTCTCACCTTTGACTGTGTACTTAGCATGTTGCTATTGATGTGGTAGTTAGCAGGAACATCGCTCTTACTGAAAGTGATGATAATACATTTTTTTTGGATTGAGTTTAAGGCTATGACTTTGGCACCAATCATTTGTTTGTGTAAGACCCTCTTTTAGGATGTTGACATCATTTGGAGATTCTATAACCGCTCCCAGTTTGCAGTCATCAGCAAACATTGTCAGCCACAGACCTTTTGTTTTTGCTTGTACTTTGGAGAAATAGATTCCAAACAGTAGAGGTTTCAGGACTGATCCCTGTGGAACACCACTGGTTACAGGTCTGTTGTTGGAGATAGAGTCCCCTATTTTGACTATATATGTTCTATCAGTGAGCCAGTTAGTGACCCATCTAATGATATAAGGTTTGATATCTAGCTGGGTGAGTTTGTCAATGATGCCAGAGTGGGGGACAGTGTCAAAAGCCTTGGCTAAGTTGAGGTAGGCTATATACACATATTTCCCCTCATCCAGGGCATTGGTGACTGTCATTAAAGATGTTCACCAGGTTTAACAGACACAATCTCCCTTTGACAAAGCCAAACTGAGCAGAGTGAAGTATTTGGAGATTACCTATATCTTTGTTGATAAGGTCCATGATGATACATGTATGTCTCAGTTCCACACCGTGCATTCATTATAGCTTCTTTCATCTAGGTTATAAGGATGTCTTTAAATGTATTTTTGCACATTGCAATCACACAATCAAATCTGAAGACCAGCCTCTGTACACAGGTATTATAACAGTATGTTACTGGTGACATCATGATGTCATCCTTTATGAAGGGCACAATGAAAATGACAAAATCAGGCTTCTGTAATGGCATGAATGTGAAGTACTGTGCTTTCCAGATGGAGTAACTTGTTAGATAAGGGATTAAATCACACAGCAGTCAACTTGTGTGTGTGCCTGTATGTCTGTGTGTGGGCACAGTCAGAAGAGCTTGAGGCTTTGTCCTGCTTCCCACACTCAATAATTATTAAGAAAATCATTTTACACTTGTACATGAATATACAGCAATTCTATATGGCTCTACCAACATCCTTTTCTCACCAAACACTGCTGATGTCATCCTCTATAAAGTGCAGTTTGACACTGCTAAATCTGACTTGTGCTGTACTGCTAGAGTTAAGTACTGTGTTCTTCTGCTCATGTAGGTAGGTAGGGGTTCTAAACTCAGAGCAGTCAACTTTTGTTTGTGTCTATACAACTAGCAACAGTGATAAAATCAAGACCACTGGTTCAGACCCAAAACTGTGTTATTCTCTAGCGCCTTAGTACAAGACCTTCTAGGAGTTACCTTCCTGTGGAAGGTCTTATACCGAGGTGCTAGAGAATAAAATACTTTTGAGTCTGAACCAGTGGTCTTAACTTTTGTGTGTTCAGTCAGTGTTCGGTCTGGAGACAATATTACAGCAGCATGTGAGTCCACAGCTATGTCAGACTCTCCTACAAACATCTTCTCACTATACACTGATGATGTCATCCACTATAAAATGCACACTGACACTGTTAAAGTCAAACTTGTGCTGTGTTGCTAGTGTTAAATCCTTAATTCTGTAGTTTGTACAACTAGGTAGGTAGGAGTTCTAACCTCACAACAGTCAACTTGTTTCTGTGTTCAGTCAACACTTAGAGACAACTTTAGAGCCGGATGTCAGTCCACAGCTATATGTGACTCTCCTACCAATTTCTTCTTCTCACCCTACACTGATGATGTCATCCACTATAAAGTGCACTTAGCATTAAAGTCAGACTTGTGCCGTGGCACTAGCATTAAGTACTCTGTTCTGTGGCTTTTATAACTTGGTAGGTAGAGATCTAGTCTCACAGGAGTCAATGTGTATGTGTTAACTTTCTGTCTGGAGACAATTTTAGAGCAGCATGTGAGTCCCCAGCATTGTCAGACACTGCAACCAAGATCTTCTCAGCATGCAATGATGCTGTCATCCTCTATAAAGTGCATTCTGACACTATGAATGTCAGAAATCAGTGGTTGTGCTAGTCTTACATTGTATGGAATCCAGCTTGGATACCTACACAGGCTTAATGTTTGAATCTGACATCAGACAACTGGTGTGTGTGTGTGTGTGTGTGTGTGTGTGTGTGTGTGTGTGTGTGTGTGTGTGTGTGTGTGTTTGGTGGTATATTATGGTCATTATATGATCATTTTAATCTGTTTTCATTTAATTCTCACTCAGAAGAACCTTTAATATAGACTCACAAATCCAATATCCCCTTTTTCTCTCTCTACACAACATCCTTCTTGCAGAACACTGGAGGATGTTGTCATCTCAAAGATGCATACACACATTGTGAAGCAGAGTTCTTCCATGAATCCCTGCATGCCATTTCCAGACCACTGGATGCATGGTTGCTAATTCTGCCATGGGGTGGTGCACATGTCACATATGGACTGAGGCAGTAAGTAATATAATCAAACACACAGACATATGCACGTATCCCCACTATCTCCATCATACGGCTATAGCAATTTTGTTTTAAATGGTATAATAATGGCTAGGAGTTTATGTGATGTTGACCATTAGCCTAGAAATGTCCTATGACCCGATAAACATTGCACATGTCAATGTGCTAGGTTGAGTTGTGGATTTATGGTAGTCTTACAACAGTGTATTCCAATCTGTAATTTGAGGTAATGTACTGATGGTTGCTTCTGACATTTGACTATATGTTTTTTCCATAACAGCTGTAGTAATATGGCTCCTAAGAACTGTTGACATAGCATGATGTCATGTATATTAGTGCCTTAGTAAGGCATGTGTTCTTGTTGTGGATTATACGTATCAACATTCAACACAGTTCCCATTCAGACAATACAGTGACTCTTGCAGTATGACACAGTTGTGCATGTGTATGCCTACCATCATGAAATACTATGTGACATTCAGCAATATTACATCATCCTGATTACATAGCCTCATTCACCTTGTTTCATTCAGAACTTGTAATGCTGTTACATACACAGACATATAACAAGTTCAGATTCACTTGCAACCTTGGGGAATTCATCATATGCCCAATTATATTGATATTCACAAGAATTATTCAGGTGTTCCCCAGCAGCACTGTGTGACTATCATTATTTGTATCATTAACCATTCTGCATGAACCTTATCTATGTCATTTGTAATGTGCCCATATATGGTATCAGAGCCCTCACACCTTTTCTATAATAAATATATAGGCATATGATGTGCAATTGTTGTAATGACGTGAAATAGGTAGGGTTTTATAAATGTGTTAACATTTCCATTTGTGGTATGTGATACATACCCAATGTTGTACTTGGAGGTGTCACAAATCATTTACTAACTAAATGTGAATTTATAAAGGAAATACAGAGCTATGTGCACAACTGTTTGTGGCTGGCACCACCCATACTCAACCAGAAGAAACTGACAACCTGATAGCTGACAGATTTGAATCAAACTTTACTACCCTTGGTCCTCATGGTCGTCACCCAAAGAATACATGAAAATATGACTCTGCTTATTTTTGTAAGAGAGAAGCTCACCTGTGTGCCCTCTAAGTCTAACAACATGACATCAGTGGGCCCTGACAACATCCCAGGTTCCCTTTTCAATAACTTAATACCTGCTCTAGCAGACAAAGTTGGAGTCTTACTTAACCACAGCCTCCAGACAGGCTATGTTCTAGCAGAATGGTGGACAGCAACAGTCCTCCATCTGAACAAGGGGGCACCATCATCCAACACAGGGAATTATGACTCATAAAACTGACCAAACTCATGTTTAAGACAATAGTAAGAATATTTATGGAGCTTATCAAGAAGAACATAGGTAATCTCCCAACTATGTACCTAACATATTTTTGATTTGTTAAGTCTAGATCATGTCTATTAAGTCTGCTTGGATTCTTTGAGAACTTCACGAAGGCCACAGATGAGGGGAGAGGCTGTGCTTCCCCCATAACCTGACATGGCTAAGGCATTTGACACAATTCCACACTCAAGTATTTCAGAGAAACTGTCTCAGCTGTGCATAAACCATTACTTCACCAAGAGGATAGCACAACAGATCACCAACAGGACACATCCTTTCAAAGTGTATGAATTCACCTCTAGCAAGAGGCCAGTTATCAGTGCACTTCAACAGGGTTCTGTATGAGGCCCTTTCCTGTTTGGTATTTAATTCACAGAAGTCAAGGCAAAATTAGACAGCCTTTGTCCAACCAACTTTTAGGATGACTGCAAATTATGGACAATCCTTGAATGCAATAATTTTATTGATATACTGCAAAAAGTATTAACTTACACAAATAATTGTTGCCAAGCCATGGAGACACACTAAACAGCCAAAATGTATAATTATTCACTTTTTGAAAACAAACACATAAGCTAATTAGAATATCAGAATTTCCTCCACCACATATCCACAGTGGTGACAAATCCATTCTATGTGGCACAACTCATAAGAATGGGCATGCCACCCACATCAAAAGATGTTATAATTCCATTGTACTCAGCCCTCATCACACTATCAGTTAAGTACAATGCACCCTTTTACATGTACCTCGACACACATCTGCAACAGTTGTAGCAATCACAGAGTTTTCACACAATAAAGATACAGGCTGTAAAAAACAGATCCTATGCAGAAAAACTGAAAATCCTATCACTGCATTTTGTCTACTACAGACTACTAAGGGCTAAGTCTGTCTGGTTGACAAGGCAGTCTCCAATCCAGCCATGATGGAAATGTTACACATTGGTAATGAAAACTGCATGAGGGTCTATCATTCTAAGGATGTTAACCTAGTCTCTGACATAATAAATCATGTTGGAGGGATAAATATGCCTCTGAGACACTACCCCTTCTCTGGAAAAAGTTACCCATTCACATAGAGCAAAGGACTTTCCTGACCCACTTCAAGTGCAGCCTTGATCAGTGGATGGTTAATTGTAACAGTACTCCTGGTGTTGCGCCCATGTCCCTAATGGGTAGAGGAAGTTGGTATTAGATAACATAGCATAGGCTCATACCAGTGTGAATGTCATTTACCTAGCAATTGAAAATTGTGAAACTCATGTTAAATATGGCTAGGTTTTTATGGGATCTTGGAATGTTAGTCTAGTACTCTCTTATGAAACTATGAACCTATGAAGTCCAATTGTATCCTAGATACATCTATAGCATGACTGTACAGTGTCACAGACATAACAGTACATCATATCAGTATTACCAGTTGACATGTACCATATTTCAGGATTTCATGGCAGTATAACATTTTCAATGGCAATGTCAGGGGGACAGTCATCATGGCACCTGTCTTGAGGCTTAACATATGCTTATAGAGTGTGCTCCATGTATTGTTTGGCATGTGAACAATATCACAGTGACAGCTTACTTGATCATTGACACCAGTCTTTGCACTGCTGCAGTTTCTGTGCACATGGCATAGTTGATGCATTGCCATCAGCAACACATACTGCTGATCACTTATCAATTTACACATCAGTTGCAGATGATTCAGACAATACCCATTGCTATTACATGTAACAGATGCATGCAATACACAACTGTTTGCAGGGAAACCATTCATAATAGTGTACTGTTTGTAAGTGCTGTTACCCACATGACTGATACCTATGTCAGCCAGGGATGCTTTAGTCAAATATATCCCTTTTGTCACAGTGATCTCCCACACATCTTTTTGGCTATGTAGAACTATTCTTTGGAATGCATACCCATTAGGATTTGACAGTGCAGAGCTCCCTTCAAGGTGTTCTACAAGATGCATGTGTGATACATCTTTTTGTGTTGCACCCATTAAATACACAGCTCATTTACATCACTAATAGCAGGGGTGTGATTTGTGCAGGTGTAGCTTGTGGCTTATATGTCATGCAAATCTCTCACCTAGCCATGATTGCACCTGCTTCACCTCACAGTTTAACACTGTCCCTCTTAAACTCTCTAAAAATGGTCATCTTTGGGGAAGGAGTGGTGAATTCCCCTTATAGAATACTCACAACCATTATAGTTTTACACGTTTGTTGCAGAACATGCATAATAACTTACACATCATAGATTAATAGTGGTACTATTTTAAAATTGTCCCTGATTGTACCTGCTTCTATCTACAGTTGTCCATGAGTCTGTCACTATGTGTCTATGATTGGTTGAGAGCTATGGTGACACATCAGACATATTCAAGCAAGTCATTTTGCAGATCTTCACAAATATTTACATAACCCCTGTTGTATATATTATCCATGCTAAATGACCTCTCCAGTGACCATGTCAGTGATGTTTATATCACAATCATTCATCTCCACTGACATGTAACTTTGCATGACCATCATACATGTACTATCATGCATGATAAAGTAATATACTCGCACAGGAAGTGTAAACAGCATTACGTACTTGTGCTGTTTACATATGTGCTTCATGTTATGACACCGACTTGTGAACATAACTTAACATATCCTATCTTGGGTACACTGCCATAATTAAAATGCCCTCTTCCTCTTTCTTCATTCTTATCAGTCATGTCTGCACTCATTTTCATCAGCACATCTTCCCTGCCTGTTTGCCTATAGACAAATGTGTATGCATCTTCTGTCTGTGTTTGTGCTGCTGACATGGATTCCTAGCTGGCAACACTGTTGTTGGCCATGAAATGAAGGTTGTTTTTTGGTTAGCACAATGCGCAGCATGCATGTTGGATTAGCATTGCTGCTCATCTTGCTAACATGTAAACTCTGTGTAGGAGTTTATTGAATCCTTGGGTTTGAGTCAAACTCTATATTTAGAAAACTGCTGATTTACATTTTGGCCTTGAGTAAAATAATTCTTACAAAAATGATAGAAATCCATTTGTTTCATCCCATTCAGCCATGATCTTCACAATACATAGAAAGTGAGTATGTTTGCAAATATTATTTTATTTATTTATTTTATTTTATTTTACATTTGTTGACTGGTTACATGTCCATTTTTAGTGGAGGCCCGGGGAGAAAAGCTCCAACATACATACAGAAAAATATAATGTATAACATGATAAGCACCATTAACAAACTTAATTATGACAAGCAAGTTATACAGTCCAACAAATTATCCATTTAAATGAAATTATAAACAAACAGATTCTGACTCAGCTTGAGTTGCAAAGAAGTATTTTTAGCACACAATTTTAGAGTAGGGAGCTAGTCAGGACTAGAGCAAGGACATAACCAGTGTGATTTGAGATACAGTTTAGACTTTTTTTTTAAATTGGGCTAAGGAACTAATTATAAAACACTTGATACCATTGCAGTGCCTTCAATTAAGTCTGTGTTCACACCATAATCATCAACATGAACACGGATCAATAGACACCCCCCAGTGTGCACAGATACACGAGTATGAACACAAACACACACACACACGCACACACACACACACACACACACACACACACACACACACACACACACACACACACACACACACACACACACACACACACACACACACTCACTGCTAATTTTTCTCTCTTCTAAGATGCACAAATCAACATTTGGAAAATTGTCACAGCACAGCACAATACTTAAAATTATGTTCCATGAAAAACTCAATGAGATTCTAAAAGAATTGCACAGCACAGCAGACAACGCCATATGGCACAGACAAGGGATAGACATCATTGTTATTATAATTAGTTACATAGAATTTCATTAGTACAGCATTCACAGCATGATGCAGTAAAATGTACGGCTGCATTTTGATTACTTAAACCACTTTAAAGCACTAAGAAAAATAAAATAATTGCAAATAAATAATCAGTAAATGAATGTCATAGAGAAAGGCCATCTACATACATGTATTTGAGTATGTGTTGATTTAATATGAGTAAATGTGAATTTATTGACATGCACAAGCATAGAAACACAAGAGATTAATGTCAGTATTCAAAAAGTAAAATAAAAAATCTACAAACATAAAAAAGAATTTCAATACATTAACTAAATCCTTACAACAAATTCAAATACACTTTGTCTGAATAGAAAGATGCAGACTTGGGGTTAGAGCCAGGATTAGCATGCATTATTAAGGACAGGCAAGGAGCTTTAGTGGGGTCCTCATGTTAGGAACTCAGATAATGACAACCATCAGTCTATTACGAGACACACTTTAGTAAAAAAATCAATACCATTGAAGACTCAATTTCAGTGTCATTTGAATATAATAGATTCATAGGTTCATAGGTGTGTACTAGGCTAATGACCCTGAAGCCTTTACAAGCCTAGCCATAGGATTACCCTGGCATCGTGCCATCCGAACTTAGTTCCCAGTGCCTCTGTCGAGTAGAGCCACTGGAGTTATCCCCAGGGTGAATTTTCTATTTCCCATCCACACAAGATTTCTCTTGAAGAGGGACAGTGAGGTGCTCTGCTTGACGTGTATGGGAAGTCTGTTCCATAGCATGGGCAGTCTCTGGGTTATGAACCTGTCCCTCCAGCATGTTCTGTTAATTGTGGTAATGAGGATGAGGTCTCTGGAGCATGTGGTGTGGAGGGATTGGGATTTCTTTACATGTGGCATTTCTAACAGAGCTGGTTCAGACATGGCTTTATAAGTCAAGCAAAGATCGCCTCTTAAGTAGGCAATATGAGACAGTGAATAGTTGGAGTTGTTTGAGTCTGTCCATATAGGACAAGTGTTTAAGGCCTAGGATCCTCTTTGTGAGGTACTTTTGCACCTCTCCAGTTGTTGCAGGTGTCTAGTGAGGTACATGCCAAATGGGGCATTGTACTTGATGATTGGCCTAATGAGGGAAGAATGGAGGGAGACAATGACCTCTTTCTTCCTGGAAGCGAAACCCTTAGTAATGAGATGTGCCACATAGAAAGACTTTCTGACCCCTTTGGCAATGTGGTGATCAAAAGAGAGGTTGCTGTCAACCTGTGTTCCTAGATCTCTTATAATGCCTTCTGTGTTTAGTGGATGACCATCAATGTGGTAATTCATGGGAACCATTTTTTTCCCAAAAGGGATGATGGCACATTTTTTTGGCATTGAGCTTAAGGCCATGGTTCTGACATCAGTCGTTGGTTACAGTGAGGCCATTCTGTAGGATGTCAGCATCACTTGGGGAGTTAATAATAGCTCCCAACTTGCAATAATCTGCGAACTTTGTCAGCTAGAGTCCCTTCATGTTGGCCTGGACTTCAGAGAAGTAGATACCAAACAGGAGAGGACCCAGGACTGAACCCTGTTACACTCCACTCATGACTAATCAGCAGTCTGACTTGGAGTCAGCTACTTTCACACTGTGGGTTCTATCTGTGAGCCAGTTTGCAACCCACCTAGTGATATAGGGGTTGATGTCAAGCTTAGTGAGTTTTTCTATGATTCCTGAGTGGGGAATGGTATCAAAGGCCTTGGCAGATCAAGGTAGGCTGTATGAACCACCTTACCTTCATCCATAGCTCTGGTGACTGACTCAAAGAAGTCGACCAAGTTGAGCAGGCATGATCTACCCTTTACAAAACCAAACTGTGTGGAATCCAGAGTTTGGAGATTCCTTATATCCTTGTTTATTAGGTCCATGATGATGCGTTCCATAGCTTTGGATATCAGACTTGTTAGGCTAATGGGGCAATAGTTCCCAGGGTCTGTAGTCTCTTCTCCTTTGTGGAGAGGGATGACTGTAGCAGTGTGCCATTCTGCAGGGACAAAGCCTGAGGTGAGGTTGTGATTGAACAGGGCACACAGGTGAGGTGAGAGTTCACTCTGTAGTTCATGTAGAACACAACCAGGGATATTGCCAGGTCCCATAGAAGCTGTATTCTTGGCCTTGAACAGTGCTGTTTTAACCTGTGCAGCAGTAATACTGGGCGCCTGGCAATCTACTCATATTATGATTGGTCCTTTGGAGGGGGGGTAAAGTTAGCACTGAATCCGTCGGCCAGTATACTGGCAATATCTGTTGACTCAGTATAGGAGGTACCATTGTGCAGTAGCTCAGAGCAAATCTGGGTATTTTCATTAAAATTCTTTACAAAACTATAGAAGGCCTTGTGGTTGTCTTTACTATCTGCTGCAATTCTGTTTTCATACCTAGCTTTAGAGGATTTGATGAGGGATCTCAACTTTTTGTTGAGGCAGATAAGGGAGTTTTTCCAGTCATGGGACTTCACCCTATTCTGCATCAGTTTCCTCCTTCTGTTGTAGAGTTTGTTTGAGGCAGGAAATCACCAGATTGGCTTCCTTTTTTTTGGAGGAGAGTGTCTTGGTTATATTGAGTATGGCAAGGTATTTCCATGTGGCAAATCAAGACTTACAATGTATGTATTTGCACAACCTAAGGTAGACATATTGTGCAATGATATCAACTGCAGTTTTGTACTGTGCAATATCTTGGATAGGTACAGGACAGTGGGACACACAGAGTACAATGCTGCAGCTAGGTGATCTATAGGCAAGGCAAGGTACCATTCATCAAGTGTAGAATTCCATATATATCTCCTGAGATGCAATCATGGCTATGCACATGATGACCACCCTTGGGGCTATGGTGATACAAAATGACTTGTGTCCAGCACTAATAATGGTGTTAACACTTACACTCAGGTAAAGTGGTAATGATTCACTTCGACCTAGAAGCATGTGAGCTAACTTATCCACTGGATTGCAGTAATGCAAGTGTCTGACAGGCCTACATGTCACATTCAGCCTCCTTTCTCAAAGCAACAGCTGAGCAACACAGCAATCTGGGTAGTCTTTTAGGTAAAAATGTTGTCTTCACTAATCAAATCTATCATGCACGTTAGTGCCTCTGTTGTCCTCCATATCAATAAAAACAACTAATTATTGAAAGATAGTGCAAAACAGTCTTTGATGGGATGCAACACTGGACATGTTAAGTGAGTACATCTAAAAGGAAGGGGAAGAAATCAGTTAGAATATAGATATTATGGTCTTTAGCCTTTTGTCATGTACTGTGGCCACTCACAAGGAAGAAAGTGAGACTAACAATCCCCAGTTAGCCTGGAGCAAGTCTTCTTTGCCTCCCTTACAGGTGGCATATCCAAATACAACTGCACAGCTGATTATACCTGCCTCTGAGATGGGGGTGTCCACTCTGGAAGGAGCCATGGCCACGGTGGCAACCAAGGTGTGGTACTGTGGGATGCAAACTTTTTGCATGTGATATAGACTGTCCTCAGTCCTGATGTGTTTGGAAACCAGTCCCTACAGCATTGACTCACAGGTAGAATAGTACACTGACATGAGAAAGCTGTTGAAAACAATATGGGAAGAGTGTAGGAGTAACAGCCTGGAAAAGGTATCTCTGACCACCAGAGTTTCATGAGGGTTGTATCTTCTATTGGTCCAAGACGTTGGATTGTGTCATTGTACCTCACAAGTTATTATGTATGAAAGGTGAATAGTGTGCTACTGTATGACATACATGCACACTGTGTGATATTGGAAGCTGTGTAATATAAGCACATTCTGTTTAAAAGGAATGGCTATAGGAATATAAAGATAATCCACACATAAGTGGAGAATCTTCCTGCTAGGCACTACCTGGATAAACATGATTACCCCATCCTGCTTCAAAGGCCTGCCACATCATCTCCACCATCTCCCACAATGCACTGTGAGGTTTCTTCCAGAACGCATCCAGTGTTTAGTCTCCTATCAGAAGTAATTGTCATGCCCCTGGGTGGCTGGTTAGGCTCAGACTGGGACCATTTCCTGCTACAGGGGGTCAGACATTCTGTGCTGGGGTTTCACTGTCAGTCTCCTAGATTCTGGACAGCTTTTTGCATCATCCCTGATTTACTGCACTTTCTTGGCTATTAACTTATGATTCACCTGTAAAGACACATGTGATATGGTTATTGCAAATAACAACATTTTTAGTAAAGCAATGCCCACATTGTAAGATAGGTTCTGTAGTAGAGCTGGGCACACGTTTCCATGTTATTATAGGTTAGGAATGTACATATAGCTTTATCTGTATAACAGAATGCATAGGGTGAGAATGCTTAAAGTAAATATGATGATATATATCATTCATTCTTCACTCACACTAACATGTCAACATCATGTAGTATATACTGCTAGAGTCTGACATTGCACTGTTGTAGTAGTGTTGTATAAGAATGGGCTGTGTCACGGTGCCAATTCCAAAGTGCATATTTATGCTGCATGCTGTCAGATGAGGCATATATGTGTACAACTACAGTATCTTACATTGTGATATGCTATACAGGTGGGCACTTTTACTATATCATGATATCTGGTGATGTCCACATGGTCTTAACAAACAACAATGCATTACCTGAGAAAAAAGGGGCTATAGAGCCAAAACCTGGATTTGATGCCTGGGATATGTGCAGCTTTGATATACTTCATAGAATTTTTAGGAAATGAGACACAGGTCACCAGTCATTATTTCATCTAAATGTAGCACATCTGACCACACCTATGACGTGTCCTCTGAGGTCCTATCATGTGCAACCAATAACTATTTATGCATAAGTTGTGATTCTAACTTGACTGTAATATTAATTTAATGTGCACCAAATCATTACAAATGCTAACAATGGCATGGTATTATACAGCTAAAATAGTGGTGGTATCTCACAATGGTTATCAATAGTCATGTGTTATTATAGTGAATAAAGTGAATTGACTGCATGGTGTCTACAGCAAGTCTTACCATACACAAACAGCTCTGGAAAGGGTCCCTGTAGGCACACAAATATCATACCACACTAAACATGCTTCTTATCCGACATGGCTATACATGTACCCTACAAAGTGGGTAACAGATAATGGTAATGTAGCCATTGTGACAGTAGCATACCACTAAGGGCAGCATTCACCCACAGTACTTTCCATGCATGTCATTACATATGTACAAATGTGTACAGCATATAGGACACATGACAGTATGCATATAGCATGATAATGACTGGATAGCACCACAGGATGGATATACCGTATGTGCACATATATAGTAGTTCTGTCCAAACAGGATCCATATGTTTTGTGTATATGTCAGATGCATTTGTGTACAATATATGACTATGGTGATACCCAATGTGATCATAAGGTGTGCATATCAACAGAGCATGCTAATGTGGTATTCTTTGTTACAGTTGTGTTACTACAGCACTGCACATGTCTAGTAGCAATGCAGGTTGCAACTTGCTCTGACACCATAATGTTCACAGTTTATTGGTGCTTAACAAAGAAGCACATCAGTGTTGTGTCAGAGAACAATTTGTGCATCAGCAAAGAATCATGTCAAAATACCTACTATAATCAATAAGCACTATTAATTTCACTTAATTACATACTGACCCCATCATAAAAAAAGCATTTACATCAGCCAAAGGCTAAATTTATAATATACCTACATGTACTAGTAGTAAGAGAAAAGGCATAGACACTATCAACCATTAATAGGATGTAGTTACATAAGTAAGCACAATATGCATTGCATCTGTGGTGGTAAACTACTGTGTACAGCATGAAGCACATTTTTTACAGTTTATAAATGCCATGTTAAGTTATTACCAGACAATGGGACATACGCAGGATATACAGCAAGTATAAAACTACAAAACCTACTGCTATGTTTCATGGAGATGTGTGTTGAATGACTGAAGGGTATTACAGTAATGATAGGTCTTGTATTCAAAACATTTTTTGGGTAACTGTACATAAATGTAAATCTAGCATACATATTAAGAATGTATAATACTGTGTAGAAATATGTTTCCTGAAATGACCACCCACATGTTTTGTTATAGGTTAGTAGGGGATATGACACTGTATACAAGAACTAGAACTGTTTGGGATGGATAAAGAACAACAAATAGATGCTAACACTAACAAAGCAGCACACAACACCTTGTGTAAATTTACCTAGCTCTAATAATAACTATGGAACATTATAACAGTGGTCTATTAGCACACTGTCCCTAGATGCAAATAAACTACATATGTGTACTAAGGGAACAGCAACAGAGTACATTATGTGCCAAAAAACAATGAGCATAAAATACTATTCTTACAAATGTTAACATGTACCTGGAAAATGTACTGTATGCTCCACAACATTCAGTACATATGTGACGGCACACATAGTCTTATGTACATCATGCCAGAAGTATGGTATAATATATACCTGTCTGTTATCGTATAATATAACCACAATATATGCTACACAAGGGAGAAAGGAAAAGGATTGGGGAAGTAGTACACACCATTAGTAGAGAGAGACTGCATGTATAATAGATAGCTATATGTGCTGGAATCAGTTCCAGTGGCATACACTGCCCACATGATTATGTGTGTACACAGTACATGCAGTTACTGCAAATATCAATGCACATTAACTGGTGGAAAGGCTAAAACTAAGAAAGATAAAAAAAATCCAACATTAACTGACAAGAATGCAATAGAAACCAAAGACAATGCGTACCCACAACAGGTCCTGACTATAAACTGAGTCACAGTTACAACATTGTCATATACATAGAAAATGCTTGCTTACAGGTACATACAGTACTACATTTAAAAATAATATGCATTGCAGTTGTGATGGCAAAATATATCAGCATGCATTTGTGTGTGTATCAGTATATATATATATATATATATATATATATATATATATATATATATATATATATATATACACACACACACACACACACACACACACACACACACACACACATATGTGTGTGTGTGTGTGTGTGTGTGTGTGTGTGTGTGTGTGTGTGTGTGTGTGTGTGTGTGTGTGCATGTGTGTGTGCACACATATATACATACATACATATATACATATAGCCTAACTAAATTATAAAGTAGCACACCCTGCAGCTCACACAGCACAATGCATGACAGCATGATGTAAGTGGTACTAACATACATGCAATGACTGCTTTGAAACAACATACCACCCTGGTTGCATTGGCTAGAGAATGGTTAGGGAAGAATATCTTGAACATACTGGAGCAGTAATTATCCATAGTAGCAACCATTTGATGGTGCATAATGCCATATACAGCATCAAACATACATACATACATGCATCCTACTCTGAAAGAGATAAAGCACGACTGAACAAGCTTGTCCTTGTAATCTGGTGACATTCAAACAGGCATCTGAAATACATACTCGGACATGACATATTGCACCACTTTATAATACTGTCCTTGCCTATCATCATGTGCCATACAGGCAGAAGATTGTGAAGCCACAATGACATGCTAAGTGTACCATGTTGCCTCTGTGTAGTATTCCTTTACCATTCTGAGCAGTGTAACCCTCTTTAGCATTGCTGATGTCCCTGTATGTTTACTGTACTGATGGTTTTTCTACCATAGCAGATGCTTTGGACGTGGCCTGCCTTTCTATGTCTTATCACGGTGGTATGATGCTATGCTATATGCCAACAAGCTTTGTACTGCTGCACCTGGTTTGTCTTACTACAGTGTGTGTCACTGTGTTTGCTTCACACAGTTTCTGTTAGTAGTGTCATGCAAACGTGCATCATGTAACCATCATAGTACTGTTTATTTTGATGTACCTTACTTGTTTTTCTACTTCTTTTCTGTCATATATATGGGTTCTGATGTATTGTTATTGGGATATGTAGCCTGACTATGGGACCTGTTATACATATCACTGTGTAGTGCATTTCTACCTAAGTACACCACATCCCTTGACATATGCCATTTTCAAATGCACCTATATGTCTCCACCATGGTAGCAATTGCCAATTCTCAATCATTTCCATTCCATGTTATGACATGTTCATCTGATAGTCACCACCCCATGCATCCACGCATATGACCACCTTGTGTACCATACACCCATATGTCACTGAATCACATGTGGTATCACAGAGTGCCACTGCCTAAACACTATAATAATACTGTTACCATATACTTAATAGCATATTGTAGTACCCATCATATCTCTGTCACCTGACACTTCATTCTGAGGCAGGCATGGTATGGAAATATATACATTACTACATGTTCAGTGACATGTCAGTAGTCATACCCATGTATACCCCATTCATGGTCCAATGCAATGATGTACTTACCTTGTATGCTCATCACAGGACCTCACACAGTGGGGCTGCTATAGCCCATTCACTAAATCTCTATACAGCTATAATTATATCTATATCTATATCTATATATCTATATCTATATGAAGAAATGATAAATCAGCAAGCAAAATAGAGTAGTATTGCTGGAACTGAATACATCCTCCAGTCTTGATGCGCACATTCATGATGTGCATCCTGTTTTCACAAAATGTCACCTAGACGACACTGATATATAGACTATATTTATATAGCATATATCATAGGTTAAAACATAAAAAAAGGTAAGTGGGTGCACAAGACCCAGGATAAAAAGTGCCCAATTCTGGTAGGTGCACTGCTACTAGGACTGGAAAAAATGACAGTGTAGAATCCTCAAGACACAGAAGCATTCCTACAATGGGGCCAGGCCCAGGGGGTGGATGGTCCCCTTGTTTTAGAAGGAAGTAGTAGTCCACAAAAATTACAAAAACTGATTGGCCAAAAAAAGCCATAAAGATGACAGAGTACACTATTGAGGATAAGAAATAAATTATGTATTGTTACTATTATGCAAGAAGCCCAGAATTTTCAGACAGACGATATACAAAAAGATTAAAAGAGAAATTAGATGAAAGAAAAATACTGTCAAAAGCTTCAAATGCAAATCTGTGTTCATTAATAAAACAGATTTATGAAAATATTATATAAACCAAGAAACCTTGGGCTGTTTGGAAAAAGAAGCAACTGAGGAAGTGCAAAAATATAAAGAACAAAATGTAGTGATTTTTGAAAGGTATAAAAAAGAAATATAGACACGGGAAAGAAAGAGAAATCTGATATGGTGCCATATTTACAGAAAGGAGAAAGCCAAATTAATGAATACAAAAAAAAAAAGCAGATTGAAAGATACTCAAAGAGAAATACAGGCAGAAGCATCCAGATATGGAAAATTTCAAAAAGTAAGATCACAAAGCGAGATTATAGAACAGAAGATAAGTAAAGCAGAAGTTAAAAAAAATAGAATCTGAAGTTATGGAATACCTGTGGAGTGAAGTATTTAGTGCAGAAAGTCTAACACAGGTTATGTCACAGCATGATGGAACAATGAGTCCCTCAAGTAAGGAGAAACAGGAGGAGCAGGAGACATCTGAAGAAGAAATATGAACATAGGAAACAAAAAGAGATTTAATATGGTGCAATATTTATGCAAATGAGAAAGCAAAACTAATCATTACAAAAAAAAATTCTAAGCTTGTTTCCTGCCTTTCTTGAAACTAATCTAGTCCAGATACAAACTTGCTGTAACCAGGACTGTTTGTGAGCTTCTGAGCCCCCAAATCCTTTCTGTGTTGGAGGGAAGCCTTCTAGCTTATCAGTGGGAGTGATAAGCACTAGGTAGCCTATATACCACAAGAGTGGTTTCTGGCCCAGAAATTGTAGTTTATTGTCCATTTGGCAGTTTCTCTATCTCTTTCAACTTTCTGGTTCAAAAGCCCACATTTGCACTTGTTTCCCACTTTTCCTGTAACTAGTCTAGTCCAGATATAGATTTGCTGTATCCAGGACTGTTTGTAAACTACTGAGCCCCCCAAGCCTTTCTGTGTTGGAGGGAAGACTTCTAGCTTATCAGTGGGAGTGGTAAGCACTAGGTAACTTATCTACCACAAAAGTGGTTTCTGGCCCAGAAATTGTAGTTTATTGGGTGTTTGGCAGTTTTTCCATCTCTTTCAACTTACTGGTTTAAAAGTCCATGTTTGTGCTTGTTTCCTATCTTTCCTGTAACTAGTCTAGTCCAGATATAGATTTGCTATATCCAGGACTGTTTGTAAGCCTCTCAGCTCCCCAAGCCTTTCTATGTTGGAGGGAAGCCTTCTAGCGTATCAGTGGGAGTGGTATGCACTAGGTAGCCTATTTACCACAAGAGTGGTTTCTGGCCACAAGATACAGGTATAGATTCTTAGTTTTAGCACTTGAATTTGCTTATTCATGCTCAGGACTTGTTCAGAACTTGTTGTTAGCACTAAATAAGCTACACATTACTACAAAACTCAACCTTCCTCTTTACCTAGAGGAAAATGTTTTTTGTGCTTACTTTCCTCACTTGCTTAGAGAAAAACAGCTCTTATGCTTACTTTTGTCTCTTGTCTAGAGAAAAGTAGTTTTTTATTCAGGCATGTCCAAGTGTCAGCTCCCAGTGTTCTCTCCTGTCTATCTGACGAATTTGGGCATCTTGGGGCAATGTAACAATTGCCTCATGTACACAGACAACCCTCTCCTCCTACCACCCAACACCACAACCTGCGAGAGATGCACTTATCTAGCCAAACTGGAGGTAAAGCTCTTCTCCAACCAAGACTGAACTTGACAGTCAGGAGGAGAAGGTAAACACTTGCACCACACCACACTCATTACATAGTCCTACTAAACCTACACCACCAAAATCCACACATAGAAACACAAAAAACATCAGTGGAGGCTCTGAATAATAATCTGCTCAAGCAACAGAGACCTCCAAAGCAGAAATGCAAGCAACCTCCACCCACCCCCCCAAAACAACCCAAATGACACATAGCCCACTGACTCAGTGTACCACTCAACCACAGCCTATATGGCAAAACAACACACTAGTCATAGGTGACTCTATAGTCAGGCACACTGATGTCCCTCCCACTCACCAGGCTAAACAAGGAGAAGGTTACTGTCAGCTGCCTGTCAGGTGCCAGGATCTGCCACATAACCCACATACTCAGGTCACTCCACAACAAGTACAAATATGACTGTCATTGTCCATGTTGGTGTGAATGACCTAAGATGTACCTCCCTGGACTACATGAAAAGAGATATGGAAGAGCTGTCCGATCATGTAGCCCAGGCAGGTATGACCCTAGACCTGAGTAGCATCCTGACATTGCCCAGAATGATACAGCAGTACAAGGACAAAATGATTGACTTCAACAATTGGCTAAGCTTCTGGTGTCATTCTAAGAGGATCCAGTAGCTGTCTGCCTGGGATGACTGATGCTTTGCCAGAGATTGCCTGCACCTGTCATCCCTGGGATTCCGGATACTGGCTAAGGCTCTTGTTCCCCCTATAGTGCCTTTTTTAGGCAAGGTTCAAATGACAAATTCACCACCATAAAAGGAACAGGCAAGCAAAAACTGCGGGTAATGCTACTCAATGCTAGAAGTCTAAATCTCAAAATGCACTCCCTCGAGGCACTCCTTAAAATGGAGAACATCGATAACTGTGCAGTGACTGAGACCTGGTTCAAGGCTACAGAGAGCACCCCTGCATTACCAGGCTATAACTCATACCACACTTTTTGGCCACCTAATCTGGACTGGAATACCAAAGGTGGAGGTGTGTCCCTATTCATTAAGGATATCCACACCTCCAGGCTAGTTGCTCAGCATAATGCATCCGAGGTTATCCAAGTGCAAATAACTCTGGGCAAAACTGCAATCCAAATTGTAGCTTGCTATAGATCCCCCATCATGCCCCAGGATTCCCACTCCTCTTTTTTTGATATACTGGAAAATATTAGGGTTCAACCAAACACCTTAATAATGGGCAATTTCAACTACCCCACCATTAATTGGGAAAACTAGTCATGTACCAACTCCTTCGCTCAATGCTTTCTGGAATTCATAAATTCCAATGCCCTGGATCAACTTATCCACACCCTAACCAGGGGCAACAATATCTTAGACCTAGGAAAAAATCGAAACAACACCACAAACTGTTGAACAAACAAAAAATGCAGGACAAAGCACTTCAAGCACCCAGGAAATGCTCAGCTAAATTCTGCCTTTGTGCCTGCTGTTACTTGTCTGAAGAAGTTTGGTCATTGCACCAGACGAAAAGCACTTAACTTCATTTTTCTTTCAGTGTGGCACTACATTCTGGTTTTAACCCTAATAAAGAGCTGAATAGCTGAAGATTTTCCTGGGTGCCTGAAGTGCTTTGTCCTGCATTCTTTGAATATCCTAGACCTAGTCATTACCAACATGAGTTACCAGTGCTCCACACCTGAAGTCAACTCGTTGTTGGTCAGATCCAGCCATAAGCTAATCACCCTAGATATCCACATCCCGCCCCTACCCCCCATTAAGGAAATCATGATAAAAAATTTCTCCAAACCCAACTTCATGCTTCTTAAGACAGAAGTGGTGAACTTCATGACACCCATGCAGATGGACAATACAGTTATGACTGCTAAATCCTACACAGATGCACTCTATAAGCACTTACACGAGTGCATGGATCATGCTATCCCAAACAGAACCAAGACACTATCCTCCAAATACATCTTCTTTCATCTGTTCTCATTAGGGGTCGCCAGAGTGGATCATCTGTTTCCATTTCTTCCTGTCCTCTGTATCTTGCTTTGTCACAAGAACCACCTGCATGTCCTCTCTCACCACATCCATAAACCTTATCTTAGGCCTTCCTCTTTTCCTGTTACCTGGTAGATTCATCCTTAGCATCTTTTTCCCAATATACTCAGCATCCCTCCTCAGCACATGTCCAAACCAACATAATCTTGCCTTTCTGGCTTTGTCTCCAAACCTTCCAACCTGGGCTGACTCTCTAATATACTTATTCCTAATCCTGTCCACCCTCGTCACACCCAGTGCAAATCATAACATCTTTAACTCTGTGACATCCAGTTCTAACTCCTGCCTTTTTGTCAATGCCACTGTCTCCACTCCATATAACATAGCTGGTCTCACTACCCTCTTGTAGACCTTCCCTTTCACTCTTACTGGTACTTGTCTGTCACAAATCACTCCTGACACTCTTCCTCACCCAGTCCATCCTGCCTGTACTCTCTTCTCCACCTCTCTTCCACACTCACCATTACTCTGAAGTATTGATCCTAAGTATTTAAACTCATCCACCTTCGCCACCTCTTCTCCTTGCATCCTCACCATTCCTCTATCCTCCCTCTCATCCACACACATATATTCTGTCTTAGTCCTGCTGACCTTCATTCCTTTTCTCTCTAGAGCATATCTCCATCTCTCCAGGGTCTCCTCCACCTGTTCCCTACTCTCACTACAGATCACAGTGTCATCTGCAAACATCATAGTCCATGGGGACTCCTGTCTGATCTCGTCTGTCAACCTGTCCATCACCATTGCATATAAGAAAGGGCTCAGAGCTGATCCTTGATGTAATCCCACCTCCACCTTAAATGCATCCATCACTCCCACCGCAGCCCTCACCTCTGTCACACTACCCTCATACATATCCTGTACCACTCTTACATACTTCTGTGACACTCCCGACTTCCTCATACAATACCACAACTCCTCTCTAGGCACCCTGTCATATGCTTTCTCTAAGTCTACAAAAGCACAATGCAACTCCTTCTGACCTTTTCTGTACTTCTCCATCAACACTCTCAGAGCAAAGATCGCATCTGTAGTGCTCTTTCCTGGCATGAAACCATAATGCTATCATTAATCATCACGTCTCTTCTTAACCTAGCTTCCACTACTCTTTCCCATAACTTCATGCTGTGACTGATCAATTTAATTCCTCTGTAGTTACTACAGCTCTGCACATCACACTTATTCTTAAAAATCAGTACCAAAACACTTTTTCTCCATTTCTGAGGCATCCTCTCACTTTTCAAAATTTCATTAAACAATCTGGTTAAAACCTCCACTGCCATTTCACCTAAACACCTCCATGCTTCAACAGGTATGTCATCTGGACCAACAGCCTTTCCATTTTTTATTCTCTTCATAGCTGTCCTTATTTCCTCCTTGCTAATCCATTGCACTTCATGATTCAGTATCCCTACATCACCCAGCCTTCTCTCCCACTCATTCTCTTCATTCATCAACCCCACAAAGTACTCTTTCCATCTGCTTAACACACTCTCCTCACTTGTAAGTATTTTTCCCTCATTATCCTTTATCATCTTTACCTGCTGCACATCTTTCCTAGCTTGGTCCCTCTGTCTAGCCAATCGATACAGGTCCTTTTCTCCCTCCTTAGTGTCCAACCTTTCATACAACTCTTCATATGCCTTATCCTTAGCCTTCACCATATCACTTTTTGCCATGCACCTCATCTCCTTATACTCCTGTCTACTTTCTTCATCTCTCTGATAATCCCACTTCTTCTTTGCCAACCTCTTTCTCTGAATACTCTCCTGTACTTCCTCATTCCACCACCATGTCTCCTTGCCATCCTTCCTCTGTCCAGATGTCATACCAAGCACCTTTCTAGCCGTCTCATCATGGAACTCATAAACAAAGACATTGGTAACCTCTAAATTCTGGACGCTATCCTCCAAAAAAAGGAAGCCTATCTGGTAGCCCCTTGCCATAAGCAAACTCTATAACAGAAGGAAGAAACTGTTGCAAAAGAGAGTAAAATCCCATGAGTGGTGGAGTTCCCTGGTCAGCCTCAATAAGAAGTTAGAGGTGAAGCTGAAAGCAAAACTTCAAGTGCTCAGAACTTTTTTCAGATGATCTAAGAATATCATTTTGTCTAGAAAAATGTTGAAAAGCAACCTTTATGAGTTTTTTGAAAAGTAGAAAGTATGAATCTCAAATGTCTGTCATAATTTTCTGACTTCATTCCTCAAAAATTTGCCAGTGATTTGCCAGAAAACCACAATTTTATGAGAAACAGACCAAATATAGGAGGCACAAATCTGGACATTCTGTGAAAATCTATACAGTTGAGAGGTATGATCTGAACATCCAGTGTTGCATGTGACACCCAGATGCATACCTGTATGGTTTTACATGCATTATGATATGTATTTCTATTCCTTGCTGTGGTTGGTAATATGTACAAATGCTTCTCTAGATGTCTATCCTATGTATATGCTGCAGAATATACCACTGCCAATGCCACAGCTGGATGTACTGAATTGCATGGATCCTGGAAAGTTTCATATTTATAAAATTAATTTTGGATTTGCAAGTATGGTATGATCTGCAATGTTTGAATCACTGCTATGATACATTTTACCCAACTATTATGTTGTATCCATTGCATAGCATAAATTATTTTTGTTTAATTCAGCCTAATAACTAAAATTAGTAATAAATAGCCTTGCTCTAAACCATTGGCTGAAGATAGGCCCGGTATTCACTAAATACACCTTATAGCATGGAAAGTAAAATACCCTAATCAACAGCTGAGTTACCTGTCAGTCTTTTGAATAACCTACAAGAAAAATAGCTAGCTGCAGCCTGCACAGCTAACAAAACAGGTAGGTAGATTAATTAAAACAAACAACAAACTGAAAATTACAGTCATCAGTTTTCTTCACATGTACCAGTTTTCCCCTTGTAATTTTTTGCTGTGTCTCTTTTGGCAGTTTTCTTTAATGTTTTGCAAGTTTTTCCTATTTCAGGAAGGCTTTATGTATTTTATCTTCTGGAAAATAGCAAATACGAATTTTTTAAATAAAATTTAGCTTACCAGAGTTTCACTAAGGAACGTAGGACAGGATAAAGAATTTTTTCTTCCAACTGTCTACTAAATATCAGGTGAGTCCTTTACTACTTGGGTGACAGCTAATCGAGGATCCACCATGCATGCAACCACAGGGGTTCCCACACATGTTCCTCCCCAAAGCTACCATCACTGGTCTTATAGGCACTGTGAATGTGAGGCACTCTGCTTGCAAGGATGTAGTCAGCTGACTGGGCCACCATCTACATCCTCGAAGAATAGCTGAGCCACCCAACTCTTTCAACACCTGAGCCCATAATCAGCCTAGGATCACCTGGGTCAAGATGGGGCTTTAGAGCACCTTTAACCTTAAAATGTCACGCAGGAGAAATCTTGCAACTAAAAAATAACAAGAATAGGTCTCCAATGACCCAACAAGTTCCCAGCTGTGCTGATAGTACAAGCTTCATCTGAATGTAACATTGGCTATTTCTGCTGCTCTTCAAGGCTATCATTATGTCAGTGTAAAAGGTGGGTAACATATAGTATCAATGATTGTAATGCCCATACATAAAATATACTAGAGTAATTTCTGTTTTATTCTGTCTTTATCTCCACATATTTGATATATTGTACTGAAGCTGGAGGTTGAACTGATGTAGGAAGTAGGTGAACAGGTGTCTGTCAGAAATGTAAGAACTGTAATTGACATCCTCAGAATTGTAAAACTGCATGTGCATGTGAGGGACTATATTCTACATCCAAGTCTTCTGTATCTTGGAGTATTCCCTTTTGCTTCGAGTGCATTAATCTTGAAGTTAATGCATCAAAATAGTAGGGGTGTGGTGGATACAGCCCTAAATGCTTATAAAATATAACAATGAGTTTTGCAATTCAGTGTCTCGATATTAAAGATGTCCTACAGACACACACTGCCTTAATTTCATATGGGTAGAAGTGCCTTTCTATATTCCCTCTAGAAGTCTGTCAAAGCTCAGAACTCCTCCTACTACCTTTCAGTCTGTGAAAAGGGCCAACCACCTGATAGGATCAGGACAGCCCTTTACAATTACATAGAGGATCCATTCAGTTTTCTTGTGCCAAAGTCAGAGAAAGATCTCTTGAGATGCTCCACTCCTGTTGATTTCAGCTGCAGAGCTCAGATAAGAAAATCTTTTTTATATTTTATCTCCTCCATCTGCCTTTTCTATCCACGTATTTTGCTGATTTGACTGTTTTTTTTCTGATTAGAAATGATGTATATGCTTCTGTTTTTATTTTGACTAGCACAGTAATGCGTGTTGATTAAAAGCTTCCTTTGGAAATTTAGAAAGGAAAACTTGCTGACATTACATTTTTGGAGGGTTATGATTATTTGAAATGACTGAGTAGGATTACAGCATTAATTTTTTTTTTCATTTAAATTCCAATTTTTGGTGTCATTTAGTATGTTAAATATTTCTAACAAAAATGAATTAATCAGTTTCTGAATTATTTCTTTTATAATATTGTTTTAGGCTTTACCCATTCCTTTTGATGGAAACTAGCCTTTTTTTTACAAAATTAGGGGACTGTTGCACATGTATTTTGTGGTTGGAACTGTGTTACAGAAAATGTCATTTTATTCAAAGCTGCCTTTATAAAATTAACCTTTGCAAAAATAGACTTCAGTTTGCTTTTGGGACCATTGTGTATATTAAACATTTCTGACAGGAATTTTTCACCAGTTTATTATTTATTTCTTGTCTAATACTATTTTAGGCTATATGCATTCATTTGGATTGAAATTAGCCTTTTCTTTTTTTACAAAATCAGGGGAATTCTGTTTGGGTATTTTGTGATTTGAACTGTGTGACTGAAAATACTGTCATTTTCTCAGTGTAGTGTTCAAAGTAGTATCCCTTCAGAAATGGTCTTTAGATCTTCAGATTGTAATTTAGAGGGAGTATGGTAGGATTTATCTATCTTCTTACTGAGCTGGCCATGCAACCAGTATTTGGTATTGAGCTGACTAATTTTTCTTTTCCCCTGACTTGATGGACTCAAGACCCACCACCACCACAATCTTCCCTATCTCCACCTAAAAATGAAAGAATACATTTATAAATATGCCTCAGCATATGGCTTGCGATGCCAAAGTAGCTTAACTTTGGGCAGGCTATTTGACCACTCACAGTCTGTCACCACCAGGTCCCTTGTTGTGGTCATAGTATCACATTATCCATGATACGAGGGTCAGTCACATCCTCTATGACTGTACCATTGCCTGTTTCAGGTATGGGAGAACCAGAACCCTTTAGATGCAGGGGAAAGTCAAGGGTGCAGAACCTTCAGTTAGTACCCCCCCCCCCCCAGGGATGCTCACACTTGTTTAGTGATGCCAAAAAGAGACACAAGTTCCTTCACATGGCAGTCGATGATTTCTAACATGAGATGGCGGCTTGTGATTTATCCATTTCTCAGGCAGTTACTTACAGGGTGTATATCCAGGTTTCTGTAATCCTGATACTTCCACTCCTGGTCTACTTGCAAAGGATCCTCCTTTTGTGAGGGATCCTTTGTCTGAGGACTCTGACCTGTCTGTGGAGGAGCAGTTGGTTTCTTCTGATGACAAATTCAGGGGCAAACAGATGTTTTCTTTTTTCCAGATGTTGACTGTTGAGGCTGGGCCTAAGAATATGTTTAAAAATTTTAAGGGAATGCTTGTACTTGTATTACTACCTCACCCCTTTGCACATGGATCATGCTTCTTGGTCTCCAGCTACTTTTATATTAAGAAGATCATCCCCAGGATTCACGAATCCTCTGTGTAAGAGTAGAGGAGGCTTACACGGAAACGCCAGTGTAAGAATAAGATGGCAGCGCGCCATGCATATTAATGAGGGCGCACTGCCTCAATACCAAGGCTAACACGGAACATGCACGAGTGTAAGGGGCATGTCGGACTGCCGAGCAGTCCAAAAAACCACGCCCCTGCAAGTATCACAATAGGGAAATGTCAACAGACATGAGTGAGTCCGCTCAAATGTGTACATACACAACACTACACTCCCCAACATTCTAAACCCCAGTACAATAATAAAATATAAAGGTTTTAATTTTTTTTAGCATTCCCAATATAGCTGCCCATATTTGCGCGTGTTTGCCCATTGCTTAGCTACAGTTAGCAGTAAGACATCGAAAAGGGTAATAAGACACTTATATGCAAATTAAGCAAAATAGCAATAGCGTAGTGGTAGAACCCTCGCACTAAGAGGATGCATTCCCGCTTCGAGTCCCACCACTCTCCTTTTTATTTTCTACTGCAAATCCATATATGAAAAGAATTCCTCCAATTTACTAATGAAATTTTAGTAAAAAGCATTGAAATGGCCTATGTAGTAGTGAACGAATTTTATATATATATATATATATATATATATATATAAGAAAGTGAAATAGTAATGCATACTGATGAATGCAGAAGTAATGTATCTTAAGCAAATTGAAGCACTGCTAAGCAAAGTTTACCAGTATTAAGCACATTTCAGTATAATTACTCATAGCTTAGCAGCACTTTAACTAGCACAATAGCTTTGTTCGGAGCTGCACATCGCGCCAACTAGCGCAAACAGAACATGTGTGCGCATAGCTGTGCACCAGTGCTAACCAGCACAACGTCGGGCAAAGTAGAGCAATGTAGCACAACATTGGGCATTGTAGAGCAACATTGAGCAACATCGGGCAAAGTAGAGCAACGTAGAGCAGCGTAGATCAACATCGGGCAAAGTCGACAAAGTCGGTAAAACATAGCCACACCTCCTAGCTGGTCTGGCCAGTAGTGAAATAAAAAGCAATGACAGACCTCAAACCAGGGATACTGTGCACCATAATCACAGTACTGAACCACTAAGCCATGACATCTTTACATAAGTATGCACTTTCAACACACATATACATATCAATGTAAGTTTACCCATTGCTAAGCAGGTGTACCTTCAGCTGCGTTTTTTCAAAACTAGCCAATCACCAAAAAGTGTGGAAAATGATGCATATTTAAGCTCCATAGGCGGGAATACTATCCATAACTGGTTGTAGCTCCCATCTGCAGGCAGCAATGGCCAGTGCTGGAGAGGGCTCTCGTTTTCGAGCGCAACATTGGGGCATTGAGGAGTCAAAAGTTATGGTTTGGCTCCTTGTCCACCATCATGAGGACAGACTCATGCGGGGCCAGTACCAGGGCACCCAATACAAAGCGGAAGCTTGGGATGGTCTAGCTCATGAACTCACCAGTGCCACAGGCATCCCTTGGACTGGAGAGAAGGTCAGACACCACCACGCAGACCTGAGAAGATGCAAGGCAGATCAACTGGACCAGTGGATCCAGGAGGCCCGTGGGATGCCAAATGCCCCACTACTGAGTAAGTAGCCATGGAATTAAGCATGTAAGAATTGCTATTCTAGTGTATACTATGGATAGGTATGTCTCAATATCACTTCAATTACTTCACAGCTGCAGGTGTCTGTGCTGCGAATCAGCAAGCCTATGCAGATAGGCTGCTAAGGCTGTGCCACCAGGCAGGTTAGTACGTTTTCTGCATGTACTGTAATGTAAAATAAATGAGAGAGCCTGAAAATGTGTTTAAACACAATAAATAAAGGTATAATAATTCTCTAATAATTATTCTGCATGTACGTCATATAAAATAAATGACAGAGCCTCTAGAAAAGTAATTTAAGTCATTAATAAAGGTATAATTCCTGTAGTGTGTCTGTGTCATTTTCTTTGATATGTTGTTGTATTCTTGCATTATAGAAATAGTACTGTTGTATTAAGCGCTGTTAACACACAGCTGTGTAGGCCCATATAAAGTGGATGAAGGGAGTGCCAGTAGCTTTTAAGCATATTCACAGTCCTCAACTGTTGGTTCATGCCCAGCATGTACAGGTTAATCTGGCACATGAGTAGCTTGGTATTGTGTTCCCCAGAAATGTCATAGTGCTGGCAGAAATGTAGGGAGCTGTTAACATATAACTGATAATGGCACCTACATATATCTAGATAAGTATATGAAAGTAGAGCTGTCAGTATACCATCTCAGCAGTAGTGTGTCTGAGCAACTCACAAAATATGTAGCAGTAACATCTGCATCTCGGACAGTTTGTATGTCAGATACAGCCCATGTATAGAAAGATATAGCAAAACCCATTTTACGATCTAAGGACAAATGTGTAGTGTGATAATACATGTAGGGGTCATATAACTGCAGTCAATAGAAATGTAGTGTAAACTATAAGGCTATATAAGTTGTTAATGGAGCTATCATTTTCCACCCTACTGTATGTGCATATAAAATGCAATTCCACACCTCAGTGGGTATGTCTAATCTCAAAACATTTATTGGGACATATGTCCTATTGGTTTATAAATATCTGCATTTATTTTGATGCATGTGCCCTGTTCAAATACCACAATATTGGTGGCCTATTGCCATCAATTAAACCTGCATGCTGTTGTAATGAGGTGAGTACAATTCTACACTGACAACTGTGTAGTGGAAGTGGCAACATCCAGGTCTGAGTACAACATTTAAATCACTGGCTACACCCCTAGCTTCACATATAAGAAGTATACCAACCTTCTGACTTACACAATGGTGTCCACAGCAAACAAGAATGGGCCCCACTTTGGAAAGCTGAAAGGGCTATGCCTACCTGACATAGCAATTTATAGCATTGGGTTGCTATGACAGTGAGTACTGCAATTACCACACAGCAGGCTGCATGCAATTACCAAATGGTGGCCACCAATTGGTGCAGAGGCCATCACATGCACATGTGCAGATACCTATAAAAGCAGCCTGTACCTGCTGGCCACACATGCAATCATCCCATTGCAGACACTGAGAGAGAGAGAGAGAGAGAGAGAGAGAGAGACAGAGACAGAGACAGAGAGCCGCACACCCCCACCCACACCAGTGGTAAAAAATAAATAAATAAATAAATAATAAAACAATAAAAATCTAAAATAAAACCAAAGATACAGCAAAGTGAAAACTACAAACACATACAAAGGAAAGGTATGTAACAGATATGTATTTACTGGCATGTAGTAGATGTATTTGAAGACTACTCTACATACTTTGAAACATCAATATGTGGCAGCAGTACGTATCTATGCACAGATGCCCTGCATAACTACTGCCATGGACAAATCAGTGTGTAGCTGTGTGCGGTGGGACATAACTGTGATATATGTAGCTCAGCATTAAATATCAAACATCTGAACCATGTCCTCTGTGTTCTGTACAGTAGTGTGGACAATGGCTGTTTGCTGGTATATGACATATGGTGGTTAAATACTGTGGGTGTGATATGTTAGGTTTGCAGTGTCGCAGCTAGTGAGGCTTGCTAAACCCACATTGGCTGAGAACACCTTCAATGCATTTTGCACAAGACTGTGCAATATCATTACATAACTGTATACCTCCCATACTTCGCATAATTGATATTCCCACCATGAAAGGTGGACTGTATATGTGCCCATATGTATATCTATATGTACACCAATGGATGTTTATATGCATGTGTATATATATATATATATATATATATATATATATATATATATATATATATATATATATATATATATATATATATATATATATATATATATAGGCAGGGAGAGACAGAGTCACATTTACTGCGACAGATGCCTGGTGACAAAGCCATGGCCTCAAGCTCGATGTCTGAAATACATTTGCATCCCTTTTGCTAAAAACTCTGTACCCATGAACTACCACATAGGTGGTAGTCAACTTAACACCGACAGTGTGATAAGAGACCATGGGACACAGGTGGACAGTAGTCTCACCCTTGATAATCACAGTGCCACACTAGTCATGTAATCTGTCTATATGGCACACCTCATCACAAAAGCTGTGTCATCCAGGGAAAAAGAGGTCAGTGTTCCCCTCTACTCATCACTCACAAACCCATTATAGAGTACAATGCCCCTTCTGGTATGTACCTCACAAGACATCTACAGCAGCTGGAAAGGCCACAGACATATCTCACAAAGAGTAATACTGTCCTCAAACAGGTGAACTATGCATACCATCTCACCAAACCACAGCTACACTGTGTTGCATACCAGCAACCCAGAGGTGACCCCTGCCTAATATACAAAGCTATGTCAAACCCAGAGCTGTTGGACATGCTCCACGTAAACTGATCACTATCCCTACAAGCTACATGCTCTAGGGAACTAAACCTTGTCACCACAATAAACAGAACATGCTGGAGGGATAGATTCCTATCTCAGAGACATCCCATACTGTTGAACAAATTACCTAGCAATAGCAAACAAAGCTTGTCAGTATCACCCGTCATGAATAGTCTTGATGATTGGATGTGAGATAAGAATTACACCCCAGGAATCACCTCTGTGGCTCTGCTTGACAGGGACACATGGAACTAAATTACTTGGGTGTCAAAGGCCAGGGTACCGTCTGGCTAGGCTTCTATAGGCCCTAGGGCCAATAGCCTATAACCTACCTATGAACCAATACACATCCACATGTACTTGTTGCAATAATTGCTATGTGAGGTTGACTGAGTGTGATGGTGAATGTGTTGATGATTGTGTCACAGTTGTGTATATGTGGGATAGCTTAGTGGGAAATTGTTTCTGTCATGGTATTATGTGTCCTAGCTCTGATCCCAGCAAAAGATGTGTATGCTATTGCTAGCCAGAAAAAGCAGTATGGCATACAATCTGATGTAGTCCCTTTGTGTTAACTGGGGTGTGCCATTGGAGGTTAAAGCAGTACATGTATGCTCATTGATTGGTACTGCTGGTGAATCAAACCCCTGTATGAACTGTAGTACTACCTGAAGCTGTAGGCCTCAACAGCACAGTATGGTGTATGTCCACATTGCTTGGAAACACTGTTCTTTGTGTTCCCTGTAGTTCTCACAGATTACATACCTCAGGCATAAGGGTTTGTAAGTACTGACACACAGTACTGTATGGTACACACGTAAAGCTCATCTGGGTTGCCATACCTCTGTGTCCTGCATGTATGTCTGATGTGTGTGTCTGGGTATGCCTGCAACATGCCCCAGTCATATGTGTGTTACAGGATATAAGTGGGTATCTAGCAAGATGTACAGTCTAGTACAGCAGTATTCCTCCTATAGTCACGAATATGCACATATTGTAGGCAGGGGTTTTCCATCAACAACTAGTGTGTATACTGGTAATACTGTAACTGGACTTTACAATCATTGCAATGGATTACATATTTCATCATGCATTAGCTGGATATATACCTACTTTAGCTAAGTGGTGCATTGTGTCGCATACAGTGTGCCATGTACTGTTGCACAGTCTTACATAGTGGTTTATCTTTGTGGCTGTGCAGAAAATGTTTTAATATATAGAGCATGTCAGGCAGTGTCAGGCAGTTGTGGGTTGAGCACTGATATGTGGTATTGAAAGTGTGTATCCTCTGACAGACAATAGTTTGCTATTTATGGCAGTCCAGTCATATCTGTACTCTAGAATGTTAATTGTGCCACATGACTTGCTCACACATATTGTTTTCTTGTCTTACAGGGCCATGTCCCACCATCACAATCCTGCATACAGCCGTGCAGAGGATGAGATACTGACCAACTGTCTCATCGAACAGTACAACCTGCTATTTTCATGAACCAGCCAGGACCAGCATGAGTGGACTGCGCTGTGGCAAGATGTTGTACATAGGATAAATGACATAGGCATGCATAACCGGACTTATGAGCAGGTACGACATCACTGCAGTGATTTACTTAGACATGTCCGACAGTGTGCGTCTGATGTCCGTAGGCAACAGGTTGCCACAGGTGGTGGGGTTGCCACCCACCACCCCCTCACCAGAGTGGAGGAGCTGCTCCTGAGCCTGGGGGCTCCCGGCCAACAACAACAACAACAGCACACATGCATCATCATGGAGGCCGGAGCCCCAGCAAGTTCACATGGAGCGTGCAGGTAAGATGGCATATCTGTAGACTACTGTTACCTCTATTGTTAGATCATGCATATGTGAGATGTGTACTGTGTAGTTAGAAGATGTGGAGCCTGGTGTTGTTCACTACTGATAATTTGGAACATGATGTGTAGGCCTGTGACTGTCAACCATTATGCTACTGTAAGATTGCAAAGCCACAGTAGCAATGCCACAGTTGTTGCCACTGACAAACTGTTTCATATCCTTGTAGGTCCCTCTGGTGTGACAGAAAGGCAGCAGATCCATGCTGGTGAGTGTGTTCT